>NC_061786.1:5200000-5355000 GCF_022458985.1 Mugil cephalus | reverse complement strand
TTCTGTGTTTTTCTGTGTTTTTTTTTTATTAGTTTGAGTCCTAGGTCAGCATTGGGCATTTGAAGAAAAATAAAGTCACTGTGCTGAAAAGGGACAAGAAATAGACATAAGCGTGCAAGGACATAAGGTACATAAATCTGATAAATGCATTTGTATTTCCAGCTGATAAAAGATGATGCAGATCACACTCACCATGAGTATGTAAAAGAGTGAAATGAACTTCACCGCAACCAGTGGCAGTAAAATACAGCGTATTTCTCCTAATTTGTCTGCCTCTAGGTAGCAGCTATCAGCTGTGGAAGCTTTGGTGTTTGTGGTAGATATCAACCTTTCAAGTTATATAACCAAAGGAAGGCCTTTAGTACCCTCAGTATGTCCCCAGACTATGTTGCCTGGGAGAAAGTAGCCTGAAAACCAGACACAGATTCTTTTGTGGCAAAGAAGTTGGTCTGGAACAGCTCCGTTGGGAAGTGATTACGTTCTGGCAAAGGTCTGCCAGATCAGTCAAATCCTTTGGGTGTGCTTCAAACAGTGATGGACAGAAGAGTAACAGCAATGTCGTCATACACATCATCTGAGCACCATGGAGTTCAATTTGTTTACAACAAACTGCCTCTGACAGAGTGTCAGACTACCCAAATGTGTACAACTGTATTATTAGTATATTTACATTTAAGCTGATGCCTGTGGATTTTTGGTATTTCCACTTTAAAATGTAACTGATTACCAATCAATTATAAGTCAGTAACAAAAACTGCCAGAACGTCTGTCAAGGTTCTCAGTCATTCAGGCCATAGTATATCCAAAAAACTAAATGAAGTTTCTTCAGTTCTAAAGGACTGATGGCAGCTGGGTTTAAATAGTCAGGACACGACAGTAATCTGTGGGTGATGCCCATCAGATGGTTGCTATTAATTATTTTCATTTCAAACTAACTCATTTCCTATAGGTTTCTGTGTATCAATACACAGATAATATTTTTGAGAAGTATACTGTCATTGTTAGTATTTACACAAAAACAAATAAAACTGAATAAAAACCAAACTCTCTCCACCAGTCACAATACTAATCCAACAATATCTGTGAACTGTAGACTGCTGGGGGCCTTGGGGTCAAGTTGCCTTGTAAGTCAATAATTTATTTGCAGTGCCCATTTGTTGGCTGGTTTAAAATGTCAAATGAGAGGCAAGATAACAGAAAGTCAGCTTTGATTTTCCAATTCATTACTCAGCAATGTAATGCTAATGCCTTGATCGATGAAAAGAGGCACACAGGTTGAGGATGTCGATTTGAGCTCTCACTCGCTGCACCTGCAATAATGGCATTATTAAATATTGTATCACATCAACTGATCACAAACCGTCCCAATATTTTTATATTGGGCAAGATCAAAGTATTTTCACCCCTAATGGCTATGTTTGGGACCCTTGTGAAGTGTCATATTCTCCAGCCACTGTGACTGTGTGTCTTCAGGTCTTGAATATGCCTCCAGAGTAAAATATTGTATAACACCTCCAACAACCAATGTATCAGCTTTCTGTTGGTTTTTGGTTAGAGGCTAATGTACTCTAGACTTTGTAGTGCTGCAAATAAAAAATGGTACTTATGGTAAAAAAGAAAACAGCAATTCAATGGACTGTGGGGACTGTGTCCCCTTATCTGTAAACATACCCATATTCACATTGAGTAAAGGGCTAAATAATGGATGAGCTCTAAACATAGACACACATTTCTTTTCCTTTTGCCAAACGCTGCATTCTCAGTCTGACTAAATGACTAAGCAATAATGTGTTTGTTTTCATCTTTAAACACACATGCAACAAAAGACTGAAAGTTAATTTTGGCTGTTAGTAGTCTTTTAACCCACAAACATGACCTTGTATTTATTTTATTTTTTTTTTGGAAATGCTTAAATTTTAAAAATTTTCCTTGTCATTATTAAGATTACATCAAAAATTGGGTCAAATACAGCTATTTGCTGTACACCAACACCAATACAGCAAAACACAAACGATGGTCCCAGACAGATTAAAGCAATTCCTCATGTTAATGGAAAACATTTCCAAGTGACTGTCTTACAAACCCGGTAAAGAGACAATATGTAATCATCATAAATCCATGCTTTATTTCCTAGCATAGATGGGTCAGGACAAAAATCCCGTAGGCAGATGGTTTGCAGGCAGAACCACAGCACATCCTAGAGTGTGTGATCCACACAGATTATGATGTCCTGCCAAGTTTTTCAAAGCTCTACAGCTCAGGCGAAGTGGACTCCCCAATCTGACTATGGAGCCCAGGTAAGAGGAAGACTGAGCACATCCTGAACCCCTGTCCCAAAGTCCTACAGCAGGCTGCCACAACTGGGTGCTCAAAACAAATGGCAACAAAACAAGACTGGTATTCAACCTTCATAAAGTGCACACATTCTCCCTGCACATTGTTAAAACTACCCTAAAACCAGCCATTCTCCTGGTCACAGACGCCAATGGGAACATGCTAGTGGAAGTCCTTTGGGAGGGTGGGGGGACTGGTTGACAGGAAGAGGGCCAGATATGAATAACTGGCCACTGATTACCAGAAGTACAGCTGGAAGGCAGGATGCATGGCTGGATGCATGCTTGGGTGCGGAGGATTTGCGGGGCAAACGCCTTGGAAATGCCTGAAATGCCTTAAGCCAACCTGGTGTTATTACTGAGACAGCAGAGAGATCGTTGAGATGGCTCTGGATCAATAGAGGAGGCCACAGGGAAAGGTAGTGGCTAGCTGAACACAAGTTGTGGCCTTATCAGCTACATCTGGGTCATCTGAAAAAAGGTCATCTGATGCGATGTTTGAGAAGCCAAAGTCCTTAATGAACCTTGGATACATGGCATGATGTGCATTTAAGAATGCATTTTACAACTGTACTACATTGTTGGAAAGCAATAAACACAGTAAGAAAACAGGGAAATGGTGCACGTTTCTCAAAGCATTGCCAAAATATTCTCAAAGCAGCAAAGTCAGGACGAGCTACTTGTAAGAACAAAAACCTGTTTTTCACGGTTACTACATTACTACATCACATTCTTTCCTGTTTACTTTCAAGGTGTTGTGTTCTTGGTATTTATGCCTTAATTTTGGAGGGTCATTGGTTGGATTCCCCTCTACATCCATGGGTGAAGTACCTTGAGCATGTCCCACAAGTCCCCAAACTTTTCCCAGGCAAGTACCTTGAAAAGTCTAGATTCTATGATGTTATAGGATTCAAGAATGTGAAGAACCAACAGGATGTTTAAGGTATTGGTCACCATACTCTCTGCGGACTCGACTGAAAAGCATAATAATATGTATGTTCTATGCAGATACTTCATTGACAAAGTTAGAAAATACATTTTTGTCATGTAAGCATCTTTCAATTTTATGAATGTCGTGTATTATTTTGTTGGCCCAATTGCTTGGTGAAAAACAGTAGCCGAGCCTTCGAGCTCCTGCTTTCCTTTCGCATATAGTGAGTTCTTGAATACACAAAGGTCAATGTTTGTACTGTATGCTGGATGGCAATTGTGATCCTAGCAGAGGGAAGATGGTGGTTGTGTAGTCGTATGTACCATCATTTCTTCCCTACTTCTGTTGGCTAAGCTATGTAGCTGGTGTCTGGTAGTATCTTCTTTGTGATATTGGCAGAGGGGAGAGATGTTGGTTAGTCCCATCGTCTCTATTACCTACTGCTGCTGGCTAGGCTAGTTAGTGGCTGACTGCTTGTCTGTTGGTCGGTTTTCCAGTTGGACTGGGCTTCTAAAGGAGTTTTTCCTCAGATCATGGCACAAGGGACTGTAACATCTCATCCTGAGTATTAATGAATACTACAGATTTTGAACAACCATGTTTTGTTACTTTATACTGCAACATAAAATGTTTTGGTTTTTAGGTTGTGTTATATTCACAGATGTTTAATACACAAGCGCCAAGCAAAGGCATTGCCAGCATCCATGGACAATAACCCCAAGAACCAATTTATCTTGAATGATCTGGACACCCATTTTAACTTTGCAGCAGGGCACATTTGGGTCCCATACTTGCCTTTGAAAAGTCCTATATGTCAAGAAGAAGCAGTGGCTATCCTGTGTAAGCCAGCACCATGCAGCAATTTGCTAGAGCAGCGTGACACAAAATCCCATTTCCCACTCTACAGTGGTTAACAGGATGGAAGCTACTCCCTCTCTCTCTCTCTCTCTCTCTGTCATTCTTATTCTCTTCCCCAGCCTTGCTTTGTCTTTCCCTCTCATTATCTATCTCTCCAACCTTTGCTTTGAACTGCTTTCAACTCCTTTAGTCTATGCTTTCACTCAGCCTCCTCTTTTTTTTCCCCTCCTGCTTCCTTTTGCCCCCCGCCCCCCAGTCTTGCTTTCCAATGCATACTTATTCTACACCTAATCCTCCTCCTTCCTGCTCGGCTTCCACAGTCCTCCTCCTCATGTCCTGTCTATGTCCTTGCCTTGCCGTGCTCTTGACAACCATGCTAGGCCAACTTAACATGATGCTTTTCATGCAAGAACTATATGTCTACAATATCTTTCTCAGGCATAATTTTATGCTTTTCCTCTACACTAGAAAAAAACAGAAACTTGATATCCTCATCATCTTCTCTGTCATCAGTCAACCAAAGTATTGAACTACAGCCAACACTTTAGTCCGATGTATGTATCTATGGCAGAAGTTTGTTTGTCTTGTTTCTCCTGGGCTTCTTTTCTCTCTCTTTTCTGTTTCTACCCAGCTGGCCTTCGGCAGATGGGTCCCTCCATATGAGCTGGCTTCTTCTGCTCAAGATTTCTTCTTATTAAAAGGGCATTTTTCCTTGCCATTTCAGGCTTGCTCTAGAGGTTTCAGACAGTTTTTGGAAGGCGTCTTGAGATTGTAAAGGCAAAGAAAGGGCTGTATTTTCAGAATTTTGACATCAACTAAATGTATCAGCTCTCCTGGTGACCCTAGTTTCCATGCCAAAAATAAGAATCAGGTAGTCTTTAAAGGAGAATTGTCCACTTTGGCAACTTGAGTAATTTACTTTCTGTTTTGTAGCTTGACTCTAGCCGTCCACAAATTTTCTGTGAAGACTGGTCTGAAACCTCCCTGTTGAGAACTGATTGTGATCTGCCCAGATCTACTGTGTCACTCAAACTCAGACTGAAAGACTATCCAAAAGGTATTTCTTTCCTCTGTATCAGTTGAAACGTGCTCCATAATGAAATCTAAATAGTGTGTTAGATAGGAACGGAGTCTGGCTGGGGCAGGCAAGTCGTTTTGGGGCTCTCCGCAGTTTGCATCTCTTTTTAATCATGGTGACAGCGCATTTATCATCGAGGATAAGTTCCGCTAAGATGTACAAGGCGAATTAAAATAACATTGTACTCACAAAATTGCTCATTGAACAGACAGAATCAATTAAAATACAGGAACAAACCCGAACAAGCAGATAATCAGACAGGTAAAAAATAACAAATTTATTTTGATGGTGAGCAGTGACTCAGTCAAATAATACTCTTACTTGTACTGAGATTGATTCAGATACTGTGATGTTTACAACTTGTCTGACTATTTGTCTGCTCATTTGTGTTGCCTCTATCTATTCCATTTTCACCATGTTCCAAGAGTACAATATTATCACAGCAGACACTGATGGCCATCGCAATCAAAATAAAGGCTTCTCTCATGTTCAAAAAGCGCATTTTAAGCTTTGCTCAGATAAAACTGTGAAATCATTGTTTAGAGCTTTATTCATTCAGTGTTAATGTGGATGCACTGACAGTGTTTATCCACCTATTTTTATCTGCTTTGATTTTTTCCTCCTTTCTTACATACACACACACACACACACAAAAAAGAGTAAAGTTTTGAGGATGTTTTGGAGGTTCACTAGGTGTATGTGTGTGTGAGAGAACTCGGAGTGAGTGTCAGGATAGTTGTGGGCCTATTTATATAAGAACATTAATAAAATATAAATGAAAAGAAATTATTTTTTCAGCATTTTACCACAATTTCTTCAGCTAATAAGCCAATATTCGATTACCATCCTTCAAATGATTCTACATTGCACTTAACCCAAGGTAATAGCATTAATGAGGTGGCATATTTAATCTAAACTTACTTTGAGTCTTTATGATTCATGTTCCTGCCTTTCATTGCTATGAACTTGATTTGGAAAAGCAAGCTGGATAAAAGACCTTGAGGTGATGCTGACCTGGAGTACGGGTTTTTAATAAAGGGAAATTGAATGAGTCATGGGGGGGGGAAAAAATGATATATATTGCATTCCTCCCCCTATTTCAGGGCAAGTCTTTAGAATTACTTTATCCTGTATTAATGAGGCTGATTAAAACAAAGGCCAAAGCAATGAGAAGTGCAGTACAGTACATAAAATAAAGTGTTCTGACACTAAACAGATTGCCACTTTCACATAGCACTCCCTTTAAGTATCATTTTAATAATAAACTTAACAAAAAACAACAGGGAACTAAATGCATTTCTCAGAACATAACTGCATTTTCTTGGCAAAATCTTGGCAGAAACAGTGGTCCATGCAAGGGTACACGTCAATCACTAGTGCTGTTTTACATGGTTGGGATTTTAAAAAGCCCACTCCAGTAAAGGTGCCATTGTGATTGTAATTTGCTGATTATAAGAAGCATCAATGGAACAAGAGATTTTCAGACCAACCAAAAATCAGGCTTAGCTGCATTCTTTTTGCTGGGTACGGCACTCCGAGGGAATTTGAGACTGTCACACATTGAAATTGTCAGTAGACCTTTGTATGCTCTGTATGCACCAGAGGAACTCTTACCCTTGAGAACATTCCTGGAGATTAGACCTCAGGGAAGTGTAAGTACTGAAATGCACCACATGTCCATACCAGAGCGAAGCTGAAAAATGAAAGCAAAAAATGCGAGAAAATTGAATTCTAGATGTGACAGGAAGACCTTCCATATCATAATCAGTCCATTGAAAGCCAAAAAGGAATTAGCTGATTACAATGAATCTACTGCAACACCACCAAACAACAGTGCCGTACCCTGACTTGCAGAATAATTTCTTGTCATCTCTCTGTGAAACACTTAAGTTGACTTTTGCTGTTTTCAGCCAAGTAGACAAATGGACTAGACTTATCCATCACTGTCCAGGGTCATTTATTCTGTATTCAACAGAAGACCTTGGTGAGCAAAAAATGAATTGATTTAGTTTTTTTCTTTCTTTTCTTCTTTGTTAACTGCACCATTTGAAGTGACCTGATAAAACTATCCTTGCCCTTATTTATGAAAGCACTTAGAAACTCTCAGCACAGCACTGTGTATGGTCATCCTCTGCTAACTCTAGAGTGGTGGGTAATGTTTCAATGTATTACCACAAAAAAAATGTGCTTAGGCTCGTGTTTTGTAGCTCTTAGGTCTGTGTCGGTACAAATGTGTGTCTTCTGTGTGCGCCTATGCATCAAACGATGACTTGCTTTGCGTGCATCTGTGACTCTGCAGTAAACCTGGGTTCTGCTTTGCTGTTTCTAACAAGCACCACCTGCAGCTAGGTTTCTCCACTGTGTGTCCCATTGTACCTATATGTGTCAAATGCAAAAAGACAAACCCTATAACACCAGTGACAACAACTGCATTGTGTATTCTCACGCACACAGTTTTTCAGTTCAGGCAGTTTCAGATGAAGAACCACCAATATCTATACCTATTAAAGTCAGTTTTATTAGACATATATATATTCTTGAACTGTTCATTTGATCACAGGCAGGCTAAAGTTGAGCCATGTCTCATGTTGGATAGCATGTCAAGTTTACTGATGTTGAGCTGAGGTAAGGGAAGAGGTAAATGGTCTTGCTTTTATATAGGGCTTTTCTACCTATTGGTACTAAAAACACTTTTACAGTCATAGGCACATCTACCCATTCACTCACACACATTCAGACACCAGTGCCACACACTGGGAGCAACTGGAAGCTTGACAGGCTAGGGTGCTGTAAGTTCAAAGACGCTGACTGGTGTTGACATTGGTGTTGCTTCAAATGACAAACATCATCATGCGAGTCCAATTTAGTCATGCTCAGCTGGAGCTGAAGGCTACAAATTTTTAAAGACGTAGGGCTGCGGCGTTACAAAAGACATCCTTAGACTTTTGCATGTGCTCACTGTTTCAGTTGCCAATATATGGAATTGCACTTTGAAAAACAGAATGGCGATGCATTTTGCTTGATTGGTAGTAGTGGAAAACGGGGTTGGACAGAGAAGATGACATGCAGCAAAGACAAAGAAGTACTACCAATCAAGGGACACGTGAGGAAACAGACAGGAAACCAAGAAACTTAACAAAATAAAACAGGAAACTCAAAACACGATAAGACAGACATAGTCATGACATGAAGCTCTGTCATGATTGCTGTAATGTTCAATTAAGTTTAAACAGAGTGCGAGAGGTGGTAATTAGGGATGTATCACGAGACAGTTAAATCAATAGAAATGTGGGACGTTTCCAATCAGCTGAGATGAAAAATGAATAGCGATGCCCTTTTTAAATAACAGAGGACGTAATCTAGTTTCGAGTTCACTTGATCCCAAACTAGGAACACATGCAAGCCTTAGTTTATTTATTTGAAGGGATTTTGTTTATTTGTAGTATTCATTTAGTTATTTTGATAAGGGATTTGTTTCAAAGATTTTTTATTTATTTTTATTAGATTTTTATTTAGTTTTTGTTGTCAAGATAAAATATTATTTCAGTTGCACTTTTAAGACAAGGACATATGCGTTCTATTGCACATTCAATTTACAGTAGCAGTACTGCATTCATTGCATAGTTTGTGTTTTGAAGTTACATCCTACCTCAGAAATGTGTTTTGTTTTGTTTTTGTTTTTTTTGTCTGAGAAATAATTAAAGGAATCCTTTTCTGTCTTATTTTGTCTGCAAAAAATCGTGAGAATATCGTATCATTTACCCAGTATCGGAAATCTTATCGAATCGTGAGTTAAGTGTAATATTTCATTACATGCCTTGTGGCGATTCAACTGGATGATTTATTCTGGGCAAGGTAGATTGGGGAGCAGTTAAACTGGATTTGAAATAAAAAGTAAAGTGTTTCTGTTATGTAGCTCAGCTCATTGACTAAAACAGGGTTGTCAAAATAACAGAAACGTATTTTGGTACAAAAATTATTCAACAGAATAAATAAGTATAAAGTGCCACCTTGAAAATTATGCTTTTAGATTTAGTGCAGGACTGTTATATTTAAATGAATTAATCTTCACTTGTATTAGTGTGTGTGTCTGTGTGTGTGGGAGATTGGGTTCATTTTTCTGATGATCTACATCTAACTTGCTTGCGGCACACTGTACTCGTGTGCTGATGTCTCAGACAGGGCATTTTATTATGTCTGCCTGCGCCTGTGTCTGAGTTGTTGTTTCCAGTTGGTCACGTGGCTGCGTGTGTTTCCCTGCCTTTTCCTCTCAGTGATAATTTATGAAGTCTGTGATAATTTGGCTTCATGTGCCAAGTCCCTCAACCAGAGGATTGATAATTAAATCGCACGGAAATGACAACGGCGCGCACGCGCACTAAACGAGGTTAAGACGGTGATAGAGGAAAAATTTGAAAGTATGGAAGAGGAATGAGAAGCAGAGGGCAAAAGGAGTTAAGGAACAAAAGCTTGAAATTGGGAATAAAATTTAAAAAATGTGGAGAATTATGCAAAGAAATCAGTGAAGAAGAGTAGAAGCGAGTGAATGAGATAAAACAGGAAGGAGAAACAGCTGAGGGAGAGTGGGAGGATCATGGGTGAGTTAGAGGCAAAGAGAGCGCATTTAAAATGCCAGGAGACAGTGTGCGGTAAATAAAAACTCTTTATGGCCGGCTGAGCGATTTAGTGGATTATCCCTTTACAAAAGGTCAAAGCCAGTTTGGAGCATGACCAAAACAACAACAACTGAATGAAACAAGGAAAAAAAATACAAAACTTCTGACTCGAGCTTTAAATGGCATGACCAGTAAGCAAATATGACAACAATGACAGCAGCTTAGCAGACGGTGCCGTCGTGAATATAAAAGAAAGAAAAAAACACAAATGAAAATGGGCTGTTCGAAATTAAAAAATAAAAGGCTTAAATACTGAAAAGTCCCAAAACATGAGCCACAGCTGCTGCTGAAAATGGAGAGTAATGCAGGGAAACACAAGAGGATATACATGGAGCTTATGACAGCTTGTGGATGTTATATTAGAAGATTTGCATAATATGTGTTTAGTGGCGTAACCAGAGGTGGAAATGAACCGCACCACAGTCAGAGATTAATAATGTGGAACAACGTTCCTCTTGGGAATTTAGGAATGTATGGAGATAAAAAACAAACATGTTTACAACCTTGTTCAAAAAGTCATACGCTAGGTCATCAACTTTACATGAATACACAACCAAATGAATAATTTAGCTCTATCAGCTAGCCTATATTATATATGGATATATGTACACACAGATGAGATGGGTGCTTGTCCGCAGTGCCTCTGCAAACCTGGAACAACTAGCAGCTAGTAGGTAGTTTGCAACTGTCACCAGTGTGCATATATCTTAAGAAGAGCGTAATTTCATCTTCCTATGTTACTGGTCCTCTTTAACTTGGTTGCAGTCGATCGGCTAACAGCCTGAAGCAGGTTTAAGGTCAGAACAGGAACGCTGGCTTTTGTCAGAGCCACTCAAGTCTTTAACCCCTACCCCTAACCCTAACCCACCCATTTCTCCTGCAACTAACACCTTGATGTTACTGTTCCCAACAGTGGTGACAACAGGATGATTGCCATTCAGCTGTATGCCCCGCAAATGTTGTTTGCTTGCATTAGGAAACACGTTTGTTTTAGCTTAAGTTGTTTTGAAACAACTTAAGGATGTGTTATGAGATCCCTGCTTTAGCCTATTTGTCGTGTTTACCAAAGCAAATATACACCGGTCAGCCACAACAATAAAACCACCGACAGGAGAGGTAAATAACATTGGCCACCTTGTGACTATTCAATATTGTGCTGGGAAACATTTGGACCTGGATTTCATGGGGATGTTAGACATGTACCAATCTGGACCAGACCAGACCAGACACCCCCACCCCATAGCAATGATACAGCCAGCAGGATGCAGCCTGACACAGGTACACACACAAAAACGGTTTAGGAACAACTCACAAGGTGTTGACCTTGACCAACTGCCCCAGCTAACAACATTCTGTTTCCAGACACCACAGGAGAACTGCAATTTAAAATCATATTTTAGTCTCTTTAGCCTTAGGTGCTCATTGGAACAGATTACGGGAGCTGAGAACATGAGATTTGCTGCCCTTGATTTATTATGAACATTGACCACTGGACATGAATCTGTATCTAAGACATTCTTAAGGAGGTGGCAGTGACCAACTTATAATAAGTTCATCAGTGAGGTAAACCAGATGAATTGCCGAATTTCAACATGTTTTTGAGGTTTTGATGTCCAAATAAACATTCAGGGCAATTTTGAAAGAATTCCATTAAGGCATCCCTGAAATATTGAGACAGGTTACTGTTGGGGTTACAACAACCTGTTGCTGTTATAAACTAGTGTAATTCAAACAGAACCTTTATTTATGTTGGTTCGGTCATTTAATTTGCCTTTTCCACTTACTGCACTCAGTATTTAGTCCTGAGTCCTGCAGTCCATTATACTGTCAATGTACAGTCCACTGTAGAGACTGAAATTAATTAAATTCACCTTTTGCGAGAGTCAAGGTGGAGGATGATTGGGATTGAAACCGAGAGAGTGAATGATCTGTGCAGGTTGTGCTGGAGAGGAAAAAAAAGAAACAGGTAAGAATGGTAGAGGAGGAGGATCAGTGAACACATTTTAATCAGAACTAAATTACAGAGAACGAGTGGGCAATAACGGAGGAGACGAAAAGGGATTAAAGCAGAAGGAGAGCGAGAGAATGGAGAGACAGAGGCGGGTCATTAAGAAGTCTCTAGTGGGATAAAATGAGGCATTATCATTTTAATGCACGACTTATGCCTGCTTGTGAAATATGAAGAAGGCACCCATATGCAGCTGCATGCAGCCTACATATCTCTGCACTCTCTCAACTGCTTTATGTAAGGCTCCGCTTCCACTGACGTCACGCATGTTTGTTTTTTCTAAAACTGACATGACCATATGTAGCAGTAGACGAATAAGAAAAAATAAAAAAATAATAAGTTGACATTATATTATATGACATTATATGACAATATATTTAATATATTTAAAAGATAATGTCCTTTAGATTACGTTTTCCAATAACATAATGAGACCACATTGTAGCCACAGTCTTTGGCAAGCTGTTAAATGTTATTAATATTATTATGTGTTCACTCATCACAATGTCCACTGTATGTACATTATGTACATTTAATGCATATGCCAAAAAAAAAGATAATGCAAGATTCTTTGTATGGCCACCATCTACCCAAAACAACTTTTTCGCAAGTACATCAAAAGTTGCAATTGACAAGTCAACACAATGGCATATGATCATGATTTCTAAGCAACAGGGTTGCCCACGAAGCAACTAGTTTTATTTGTTACGTTATCCTGTAAACTAGAAAGCTTTGACGAGAAACTACTCCTTAGAAAGTTAAGCTGTTTGTCCCATACATATTTGAATAAAACACATTTCCATTTGACCTCCAGTGACTTCCCTTAGTGACACAATAAACTCAAAGTGAATTTGAATATGTAATGAGGCTTCCATCTATTCTAGTGATCTAGTATTGTTCCTTTTCTTTTAACTTGCACTGTTTCTTTAACACTGCTGCGAACTGAAGAGAAATAACAGGCCATTATTCTGTTTTCTATGGGACAGCCATCTAAAGCAAATGAAATGGAGAGAATGTATGAATAAAAGTCCACTCACGAGGCAAAGCAAGGCTTTGAGTTAAGTATTTGCACATCTTAGTTCAGCGTGTTGGCATGCTAATGTTTTCTTATTAGCACTAAACCTGGAAGCATAGGCGGATTTTAATAAATCAAAGTACTGGGATGATATTTTTTTTAATCAGAGTCAGAGGAAAAGTCAGAGGATCACAGATCTGACTGCAATTCATCTTGATCTATGTCTTGACTTTCATCTATCCAACTCTTTCTTTAACGAAATGTCAGCCTACTGCTGGTGTTAAAAGAATATTCTCGAGATTACCCTACATCTACGCTGAGGAAACCATAAATCTGTGTACTGATGTAATTAAATGTGAAATATTTAATGAAGTAGGTAAAAACTAAGTTTTGCTTGCAGAGGTATAGAAAAGGCATGGATCACTAAAGTTATACCTTTAGTTAATGAGGAAATCTGTGTGTCCAGTTTGAGAGTCCATACTCGGAGTTCCTCATCCTTAGAGATAGTCTTCCTTAGGAGCTCTCCAGGATGCCAAGTTCCATTGGAAGTTTCCCAAGTACACCTCTCTTGAAGAACTTAAATCAGTCCTCTGATCATGTCAAGATCCCCTGACATGGGCTACACGCCAACAAGATCTGGTTCCAGATCAAAGGCAGGGAACGGATGACTGACTGGGGATACATTTTCAGTTTTATACTGTGTACATATTCTCTATATAACTGCTACTTAAGTAGGAAGCCCTTTGATTTGTGTGAAACCAAGGCGACCACAGAGTCACCTGCGACATTTTAAAAGAAACGTTCGTGTTTTGGATGGATGCCATGATTTTCAGGCATGCACTCCTCTGACCGTCTACTGGTCTTTGGGGCAGAGATGCCTTAATTTTATAAATGAATTAAATAAAATGTGACAATGCATTAACCTCGTCGAAGTCTTTGACATTTAAAAAGAGTGACTCACTGTTTTTTTCCTCCCTCTCTTTCTCCGTGTTACAAATGCACACACACACACACATAGATGCACTTTATGCAAATGGAACATATGCTTAAGGGCAAAAAATGTGCATACTCAGAAACCTACTAGCTAATATTAGCCAGTGTTTTTTTGTCCATCGAAAATATGCTCTGTAACGTTGGGTAATGGCTTTAACAGAAAACAGTTTTGTTGTTTTAAGAGTAAATTAAGTGTGTCCTGTCTCTTGGTCATCCCTGGAGCCATGTGAAGGTACAGATTTAGATAAATTATCTCACAGCAGAATAAGGTTACTATCAGGCCCACCTGCTTCCCGACAGCATTCTGCCAACAGCTGATTTAAAAACAAAACTGGACCTGTAGAGGGTTTTCAGGTGACGGAGGCTCTGACTTATTCCTTCTCCAACAGTATCAAACCTCAGCCTCCACTGGTATGGAAATAATTCATACAATTGAATTATCTGTTGCCTGTGGTTTTATTTTTGTGATATAGAACCATGACAAACAGTTACAATGCTACTGCAACTTACATCTTTGAAAAATCTTCTTTGCACCAAACACTGTCTTCCCACTGCAGTCATTGGGATTCACGGCACTTAAAAGGGACTCCAAAAAAAAAAATTCAACACCCCTCAAACCACTTCAGCGGCACAATCCACTTCTCTGCCGTCAACAAATCAGCCCTTGAATGCAGTTCAAGGTTGTGGTCTGAAAAAAACCTCCCTGGATTATGTGGGGAAATTACTTTGCAGAAAATGAGCCTGTGCAATATCAGGGTAGTTTGGGCACTAGAACATGTTGAACATTCAGACAATATTTCTGAGCAGGAACCTCAGAGATCATGACTGGATGATTGGACGTGCAGAGTTCTCTCACTGCAGACAGAAACTGTTAGGAGAGTTGTCTGTAGAAGTGCACGTGTTTTGAGTTAAGTGGATTAGTGGAATAGAAGAACATCTCCTAAGAAACTTTTTTAATGGCATTTCCTATCGCAGACAGTACTTTAAGCCAAGTCAGCATCAAAAAGGCATTTAGGTGATGTATATCAGAATGAATGAAAAAAAAATAATAATGGGAATTTAAGGCTAGCAACAAGAATAACCTACCAATCAACTGTTAATGTTGGGGCTAGTGATATGCCAACTAGTTACAGTATATCCATAACTAGGCTCCTCAATTAATTCACGGATCAGGATCAATTAGCCTGGCATGGCCAGAGTGAGTCAGAATATGAGTCAGGTGACAATCCATTTAGATGTCAATGTGGGGCGTGATTCAACAAATATAAAAATACAACTCTATTCCTCATTTTCAGTAGCTGGTGTGACCTCTTAAGCAAACATTTCTAGTAACTCCTGATCAGTCCTCTACAGTGGCTTGGGGGAATTTTAGCCCTTTTCTCAGAATTGTTTCAGTTCTGTAATGTCAGTTGGTTTCCTCACATGAACTGCTTACTTCAGGCTCTTCCACAACATTTCTGTTTGATAAAGGACAGCACTTGAGTTCCTAAACATTCATTTTGTTCTTCTTCTTCAACTGTTTATTGTGTACAACGACTTCAGCCCTAATGAATCAGAGATATTAGACAACCTTAACCTGTTATGATGCTATTATGCATAGTCTTGCTTTAATAGTCAGTATTTACTATGCTTTTAAGCAATGTTCATATCTTGCATTCATAAAAGACAGTTATTTAATTGAAATTCAAACATGAAGCTAGATTACCACAGCTGTTGCACATTGTCTAACCAGCGTCTCCCTGTTCCATGCAGTAGCATGGAAGGACCCACTAGTTGTGCCAGACGACACACCACACTAGCATGCCAGCCAGTGGTGTATGTGATCGCACAAGTGTGTTCTAAAGTGCGGGGCATAAGTGGAGAGCTTGCGCACAGGCCTCATAAAGCCTTTGAATCTTGTGGGTCAAATGCTGGTATTTGGCTCCGGCTAATCATAAAATAATTTTGATTTCCATCAGTTCTGAAGTTACTTCAATATAGGAAGAAAAAAAAAATTGCTAGATATCCTAAACTTCGGGGTTTGTTGGGTCTTATGTGACATAGTTGTTTAATTTCAGCCCTACAGCACATCTTTTTATTGACTGCAGTATATCTCTAATTTCAACTGTTTTAGCTGTTTACCAAGAACTTCTTACAATCTGTTGCAGGCCAAAGGGCTGACAATACTCTGAGGGAGATAACAGGGACATGCACACACAGGGAAATGGGAAATACACAGTGGAGAATTGCTGAGGTTCACAGGATTTAGAACAGTGTAATGGAACTGTGGGAGATGTTGGGACTTATGGAAGGGTGGGGCCTGTAGATTCAGACACAACTTAGACAGTATGCTCAATTTCACACTGGCAGTTTTGTAAGACCGTAATTAGGACAAGCAAAGTTTTGCGGTCATAAAGTTTGTTAATTTAACTTGGATGACTGATAATCAGGCCAAAATAAATTGTAGGTAAAGTTGAAGCTGACAAGACTGTCATTACTGGAGAACTGAAGACAAATTAGTAGGCAAGTTGACCACATGCAAATTTGGAGAGATAAAGGGATCAGAATGTCTGTGACAAATGTTAATTTGACCAAAAAATCTTTGCATATATCAGAAAGTGCAAGACATATACAAAGTCAGGTGGTCAACCAAAGTCAGATTTACCGTCTGAGTGGCAATGACTGCCAGCTGAGTCCAGAGCAGACCATGAGAATCAATCCAACGTCATGGTGGAACTAGAAAACAAGTTATCAACAAACTCCTGGGTCTTCCTATTTTAGATATTTCTGCAAAGTGGTTGACCAACCAAACAACATCCTGAGAGATCAACACTGTTATCCTAAAACTCATGCTGCGGATTTGTCCTAAAAAATTACTTCAGTAAATTACCTCAGCACTTGGTGATCAACATTGTATTACACTACTTGAGTGTGAGTTGGACATTTTGAAGTATGACATGAATCTAATACACTGATTTCCATTATCTATTATTATGTTTAAGTTTCACTGCATCAACAATTGCAACAAATTTTGATCCTTAGTGTTGACTAATCTGCTAAGTATCTTCTTCATTTAAAAGTGGTCTAAATGCCAGCGAATAAATAAATATATGTGTTGGGGCAACAAACAAACAAGCCTAACTACTTTTAATTCACCTTATAATTCATCTAACGATCAACATTTGAGAAATTGGGAACAAGAACATGGCATTAGCAAAGCAAAGTAGTTATGATGCATCATAACATTAACAAGTGACTAGGCAGATATCGACATATTTATAATGCACTATTCAGATTAAAATTATAATCATTCATAACCAGTTGTCATAATGCATCATGAAGTTGGTTATGACGACTTGTGAATATGTATAGATGTAATAATGAGCATTATAATGCTTTATAGACACCTTATAAAACATTATGAGTGCATTCACAGGGCATTATAAATACAACCTTCATAGAAAGTGTTACCGAACATGGGTAATTCAAGTTTAGTTTTTATTTATTTTGTAGGCATGAGCTGTAGTCAGATGTCTGTCTTGTCCACTTTAGCTTTAGACAGATGGAAATAGGGAAAAGGAAATAAGAAATAGAAAAGGAGAATGTCAGAGACTCTTGAAGTTGAAAATGTCTCTCCAAGAGTCAGGTCTGCAAAAATATTTTTTTTAGACATCTGGCCAGGTCGGGCTGAGGCTGAAATTTCAGGCCGTGCCCTGTGCACTACTCTAAGAGGCATGCAGCCTCTACTCAACACTTCTCAGACAGCACTCTTGTTCAGAAAAAAAGGCTATTGATTGTTAGGAGTACTTTTTTCACCCCTACCTTTACAGCAGTTCAGCTTTTGTGGAAAGGTGACCCATCTCCAGTGTCGAACAAAATGCCTATAAGCATTGGGAATGAATGCCAAAAAAAAAAAAATAAATAAAAAATTTAAGGAAGTTTATAATGAATTTCCAATCACACTGTAGGGGTTGTACTGACTATTTGTAGAGCCCGTTTTTTTGTCCTTGATGTCAGTGAATGCACCAGACGAGATGCAGGAGTTGTGGTAGAGCTAAGAATTTGCCAAGCTATGTCTGACAGTAGCCCATGTTCAAGTTTTAAAGACCTTGCATAAAATTATCTGTAGCTTCCTTTGTGTGAAATGCTACAATATACATCCATGTCAAGAATATAGATTTCATCGTAGTAAAGTATTACTTTCTACTGTGTTTTTGTTAGTGACGCGATCAACTAGTCAAAGGTGACTGGACTTTCACCACATATTGATCGACTTTAAAAAAAAAAAAAAAAAAGAAGTCGTTCAACTCCTGACACACAGTGCTTCACAGCGTAACTTATGACACTTATGACACGCAAATGATAATTTTAATATGAAGCCCTCAACCTTTTATACTGATATAAAAGCTTGATGAAGTTCACAACTGATATTTATCCAAAGCCCATCCTTAAAAGCTGCATTCCTGCAGGTACAGTTCATCTGATATACAGGCCTTTACATCAGAAAGTGGCTGATTACTGACAAAAACTGCAACGTGAACATTCAACACGCAGAGATTCTCCAGGATAAGTGGAGTTCAAGAGAATGTGAGTCAGTATTTTGACTGGAATGAGAGAGAAGGAAGAGAGCCTGTGCAAAGCTGCTGCAGAATACTAGTGTATGATATGCTAGGCAGTAATCAGACAGTGAGCCTTTCGTCTGACAAAACCGTCACATGTGAATGACTAAGTTACGGCTGCAACCGGACGATGAATAATTCCGTAACATTATGGCAGAGGAGGAGAGAGACATACGGTAATGGGGGGAATAAAGCAATAAAGATAGACAAAATTTTAACTTGAAGAGCAACAGACCACGGGTTTTGGGCTAGTGACTTTAAAAAATGAACGCTAGCCAGCTAGAAAGCAACTGTATTAGGTCTTAAAATAGATAGATCATAATCTTTTCTCAACGATTTTATAGTATCTTGAAAAAAAAAAAATAAATAAGAAAATAGTCAATTGTAGTACTGCAACTGTGTATGACATCCTGCTTTTAATATTAAAGCATTTAATTGATTTTCAAGTGGATCTAGTCTGTGATAGCTTCTGCTCGTGGCAGACAGTATTAAGCAGAATGAGCTACTCCCTGGTAGGGAATCAATATCTGGTTCAAGGACATATGTTTGGTATAAATAGTTCAAATCGGACTTCCATGTTAATTGGACCACCACGACAAAAACTAACTTACGATTTCTGCGTCTAATGTGAGAACAAAAACTTCAAGGTAAAGAGATAACAAAATACAACTGTAGGAGAAGAATTGAAGTTGAAGGAGAAAGCTTGACTTTGACGTCTTATTTCATTCCCACCAGGTAAGTGAAAGCATGCTTGATACGGATGCATCGGTGTTGGCAAAGCAGACTGTCAAGATAAGAAGCCTCTCTTCCCATATTTCTTATTATAAATTCCTCAGACAAATGTGAATGACTTGGAAACTAATGTCACCTAATGAATAATTCCTCTCAGTCTCCTATGCGTGTTGAATCGCTGCTCACGGCTGTGTGGTGAGGATTTCACTTTGTTTATTAAGAGCTATACTTTTACACAGATTCCCTTTTCCTTCTTCACTTTAGATTGGATTCAGCAGCTCCGATGCCACGCTTTGTAAACAACTGTAAAGATGCAGCCTTTTGAATTCTCTACCGCCCTCAGAGCAGCAGAGAATGTTGAAATTCTCAAAAGCAAACTCAAGAACTTTTCATTCTGGGATTAAATTGATTTATATAATTTCTTGTTCTTGTTGTTTTTCATCATTTCATTGTTTATTCAAGTTTGACTGGTCGGTCTATTGTTGGATTGATTGGTAGATTGATTGGTCAATCAATTTATGATTTGATCAGTTGATGAACGATTGATTCTGACAGTTGGTTGGTTGATTGATCGACTGATCAATCTGCTGATCGATGATTGCTTGTGTGATTGACTGACTGACTTGCATCTCTGACCGGCCTCTTTTCCATAGCAATGATACTTGAGGTTTATTGGACACATTCACCATGCCAAAAGGTACATTTGTGATATTGTTTAATGAATGAAAAGAAATCGGAAGGAATACTGACAAGAAATAGCCAGGTAACCATTAACCTGTGACACATGGTCCTCTTTTAGGTTTTATTGTGTTTCAGGTATCTGTGCATGGGAAGTCTGTAAGCTGCACTTGCATCATTTCAAATCTCTTCAGCCCAATAAATCAGATGATCCTTCCTTACATCATTATACAAATCATTAAATAGCTGCTTACTGCTGAATCAATCCATTCTCATTAAACTGCAGATTTCTTTCATTGCGTAGGTTTTCACGGAACACCCAAGATTAGCAAGATCAGCAAGAGAAATCCAACCACCTCAGTAAGTAACTATGATAATTATCTTGCAAAGATTGTTACTCTAAAACACACACTGTTGCCTGAGGAATGTAAATTATCAGTGAAGGTTACCACTATGGTGTGGCGTGGTTGCTAATGCGATGAACAACCTCTCACAGGTTGGTTTGCACATGGTTTGTCCTACACTGCTTACTTGTCTCATGGCAGCTCCCATATGAAATTTGCAACTATGAAGAAGTAAAGTTATACAATTACGAACAGGAGGACAATGAAGCCTTTGCTGAACACAACAGTTTTTTTTCAAAGCTTTGTAAACCTGATTGAATTAGTAATATGTTCCCTGAATAATTTCACATGTCTTTGTGATGCCTTTTGAATTAGTAATGTGTTCTCCCTATGAGATGGTAGGCTGAGCAAAATACGGCATTTCTTCATTTAATCCTTCAGAAATTCTCTTTGGTTTCGGTAAGGCATCACTTGCCTTTGTTCTTTCCATGTTTTTTTTGTTGTTGTTTGTTGCCATTTCTTTATTCCCTCCCCCTTCTTCCCATAATTTTGCATGGTGAGCATTTCCCCAGCTTCCACCTTTTTTTTTCTGCAACTATTCATGGGCTCCAGTCCCAATAAAAAAAAAAAAAAAACAATAATAAAATAAAAGCATCAACATTTTCCCATTATGTTGACATAGCATGATGCCATTTTATCCCATTAATAAACTGTCAAGGACATGAGATGCTGAGCTGCAAATTGCTGCCAGTGGTAAAGCCAGTGTCTTGCATCATACATTTGTTGAGAGACAAATTGTGAAGCGCTTTGAGTAAAATTGCTTTATATAAATATAATCACTCACCATTTCTCTTGTGACAGTTTGTGAGGGTGTTTCGCCATGTACATTTTCCCGCAAAGGCATCCACCAATCAATGCTCAGCCACGAAACACTGTCAACGGAAACAGAAAGAACATTAAAAGTTTGAAGATACTGTATCAGCTTGATTTGAGAAACATTCACAAATCGTTTCTTTCACTTTTTAGGTTTACAAGGATGATCTTACTCCAGCCTGGTTCCAACATAATTCTTCACATGCATGCCAAGAACATATTTATATGCTGCAAAGCCTTTATCAAGATGACTTTTTTAACCTGCACAAAGTAGCTCTATGGAGCGCTGAATCAGTTAGAAACATAACAGATGAAGAGGTTTTAGTTTTCTATTGAATAGAATAAAATGACCAAGAGAGACTAAGGCAGATCCCTGTTTTCAGTAGTGCCATGATCGATTCAGTATTATTTCATCCTTTCAAACATTTTCCACCTCCATGTTTCATTCCTGTCTAGAAGGCCCATCACATCACCTGTTTACTCTGCTATTAGGCCCTAACATTTTCCTGTTGAACACAATAAGAGCAGGATGCACCACTCCTATGAAACCAACTGAATATTCCTTATGTTATATTTTGCAAGTAAAACTTGAATTGGGCCTCCGTTCATTTGTACCTGAGCCACTCAGTTACTCAGATCGCTGAAGACTCTGTGTTACCCTGTGTTGTAAAGGTAAGATCACGCACATTCCGCTATGCTTTGTTTGTGCAAAGATTGCATTGTGCCTATTGTATGACCATTACATCATCTTCACATGACCAGCACAGGGTTTGGCACAGCTGTTTGAGCTGCCTCTTTCCAAAAAGTAAAGAAGTGCTCCATTGGGCTTTACGTGTACTAAATGTAGAGTAAACATCATTAAATGGCTTCTATTGTTGCTGTATGCTTTCCATACCAAAATTGCATTGCATTTTGCAATAGACCACATTAGCGTCAGCCATCTGGGTGGTTAAAGTACAAAACTAACTATTGATCTAATATTTTGATGATGGGCTGGAAACCATCAGCTGCATCTAGCAACAGTGATCTTTGCACATTCACACTTGAACACATTGCCTCTAGGAAACAGCCAAATATGATGATAAGTTAAGCTTAAACACAGAAGCAAAGTGGTGTCAAATTGTTTGAGGTTCCAAATGTGATTTCTACAAGACTCATTCTTTTACAGTAAGTGAATTCATTTGACGGGAAGGCAACACCGCTGTTGTGTTAGATGAGAGTATTATGAGTCCTATTAGAATCATATGAACCCAATCCCTTATCACTACCAAAAGACTAAAGAGGACAATAAAACTTGCACACTGTTCAGCAGATGATAGAAGGGGCTAAAATAAACGCTTGTTCAAAGGAGGCACATGGGAAGAGTCAGTCTGTAAATCTTGTGTGGTTTTGTGTAAATGTAAAACTGGGACTGAAGATAACAATAATGCTGGTTTCCCTACAGAACTGCCAAATGTTTGTGGAGTAAAATGTATTCAGATTTGACATAAGCTACTGACTGGACCTACATTTCCACCACATCCTTCTCCTGAAATGACTGAGGAGAAGCAGCACTGCGCTCACTACGGGAGAAATCCGACTGCAGAGGCTACAATTGGTTTCTCATTTCAATTTAACAGTCCTGCACTTAAGCGCTCAGGTTGACTTTTGTTACAGACTTTTGTTGTGACTGTGATTATCCTTAAACAATCAAGGTGCAGCCATAACGGGATGGGCAAGTAAACTTCATGGTGCAACCTTAAGAAGCAATTTTAAAGCAAAGTCATAATGTCGTTTACATGTCTAAAGAGCTTAATTCTAACTAGCATACAGCTGGTAAACGTAGGTCTTTGCTGGTTGGGAGGGGTTCTTAGTCTCAAAATGTCAAGCACAACACCCCCTGAGGCTGAAGAGGAGGGTATTCACTGTTGTGAGTGCTGTCAAAAATGTTGCATTTCCGCAAGTTTGTTCGACAAGTGAGAAATTTTGGTGTACTTGAGGACAAGGTGTATTGTCTTCTACAACTCCAGTAAATTGCTGTGCCCTCTGCTCTGAAGTCACACTCAGCTTTGTGTGTGAAGGCACCTCATGCAAGTGACATTTTTAGTTTGCAGCATGCCGTGCTCTACTTAGTTTTAAGCCTCTGCTACTGGCAAATCATAGCTATAGAGTATCTAACACATCTATTCTTGGGATTAGTGCAATATTACATTTACTGTAATAATCTAAAATATAAACATGAATGCATCTTGGAGGAAGAACAAAACAATGCAAAAAATTATAAATAATACCAAAAACTCTACATACACCAATAAGTCATAACATTATGACCACCTGTCTAATATTGTGTATACCGGGTCCAAACGTTTCCTAGCAGAACACCCCATGAATTGTCACAAGATGGTCAATGTTATTTACTTCTCATGTCAGTGGTTTTAATGTTGTGGCTAATCAGCATAGTGGTCAAGAGGTTTTTATTATTGTCATTTCAACCATATACAGCAGGTGCTGTACATATTGAGATAACGCTCCTCCAGGATCATAGAACTACATGAAGACACAGGACTAAGTACAAAACAAGGGACGAAGCATAAAGAGCATATCTGCAAGCTCATGCAGCCAATACATCGTCGCAAACAGCAAAAAAGTGCAGACAGACAGTGCCACAATGGAAAAATGAACAGCAAAACACCTGGAAGTTGAGGCACTTATAAAAATACTCTACACAACAACAGAGACCACCACCATCAAATAATGTGTAGTATGAGTTAGTTAGGGTACTTGAATGTAAGCATTTCAGTGATTAGCAGCTAAAGATGTGTGCAAAGATGCAAAAGATTAGTCAGTGATGTCTTGCAGTGGCATAGAAGATCTTTGGCTGCAAAACCATCTTTAAATCAAAGTTGTTGAAATAGACTACTAGATATGTTTTCATACTAAATGTTATTTTTGTTTGTTTGTTTTCATGGTAATGCTTTGCATCAGTAGACACTTCAACAATAATTTGATCAAACCTATTGAGAAGAATATCTGCAGGAGACAGTTATGAAAGCACCTTAATAAGAATTACTGGAGCTGAGCTCAGAGAAAGCTGAGCCTAATGTTTTATTAGCCACCATTGCGCCTCTGCAAATGTATACTTTCCCCTCTACATTTAGTTGAAATCGATTTTCATTTCTATTAACAGCACAATGTGTTTTTTGGAAGACAAAGTGACAACTCTGCCGGTGCCTTCTCTTCCTCCCCAACCTCTGCTGTATGATTAGCCGCAGAGGGACTTCATCAGAGCCCGGCTATTGATTGCGGATCAGTCTAATGAAGGTGACATTTCAAGCCACCATTCCAGCCCATGTCATACACTACCCACGTGGGCAGGAGTGAAGCATGAAGTAACTGATGGATCTGATTAACTGGATATTTTATTCAACATGTGAGACGTTATATTTGATGGACCATCTATCCATCCATCCACCCATCCATCCATCCATCCATTCTCTTCCGCTCATAAGAGATTGGGTTGTGTTGGCAACAGGCTAAGAATGCATCACTCTCCCCAGCGACTGGCCTCCTTCGATGTGAAGGAGCTGTGTCTCTACTCCAAACTCCTTCTGATGGACAGAAGAGCAACAGCGATGTAGTCGTACTTGTCATTTTAACTTCATGTCAGCAAAGTTGCTCTTATTGGTTGTAGGACTATCCACTTGTATGCAGAGGTATTTCTTTCTACAGCTTCTTTGAACCAGTTGAAATTCATAATGAAATCCAAATGCCATATTCTGATAGACCAGTTATGTAAGGCTACTAAAAGGTTACAAGCAAGATAATTTTAATATGGGGCGTAATCTGCTTTATGTAACCTGTCCAACTGGCAAAAAAGACATGGCGCTGACTAGCGTTTGAGGGCTGTTGTTTTGTTTTGTTTTTATCTCAGAAGTATAAACCACACTTAAATCTCCACAACCTTTGCAGTCATAGTAATTGCCATTCATATACTTTTCTATCTAGTGGGGAAACACCATACTTATGAACAATATATATTGGTATTTGTTGTCACGGCCCAGCTCATGGGCCATGACAAAAAGATTAGATATGCAGTAACGTTAAAGAAGTTTATTTATAACAAACAAGGATAAATAAATTACATATAATAACTACGAAAGTGTACCACATAGATGGGGTGAGGATGTCAGTGTTTATCAGTGTGTCTGTTGTTGGGTGGTTTTGGTATTGCATGTAAAGTGTTGGATGAAGTAAAATAGTGTCAGTGTCAGGCTGAAGTCAACCAAACAAAAACGTGGCGCCCTCAGGATGGAACTGCCCCGTAAACTAATAAAAGGCAATGGACTGAACTTCATAAAGCGCCTTTCTACAAAGTGCTTTAAGTTAGTGCCTCTTATTCACCCATTCACACACACGCCAATATATTTGGAAAACAAATAGTAATGAAATTATTTATATTTTATTTGATTATTTATTTTTATTCATTAAAAATGAATTATTTTCATTTCAACTAGTCCGACATGCATATCATTGTATTTGATGGTAGAAAACAGTTAACCATGTAAGCCAAGCTTTAGAAATAAATATAAGCCCCTTTTTACCCAAAATACCCCATCCCATTATGTCATGGGGACTCAAATGGCATCGAACAGTAGGAATGACCCATATGTGTATCTACATGCGTGGCATTGATGAACATTATATTTTAGTTTGTTCTGCTGCTGGAGAAGAGAATCTCAAAAGCAGACAAGGACACGGTCTCATCCTCCCACACTTGGAGACACACCACACCATCAGACAGCGGAAGATGACCTGGAACTATCTGGCTGAAGAAGTGTTATTCCAGCCCCCTAAAACACATACAAACACCACATTTACACATATAGTTACCCGGATAATATTCATACATATTAGCAACAATTGACAGCCAACTAGCCGTTGGCTAGATTTGCGCAGCCGTCCAAATAACAACCCATAAAATCACAAATTGGCATATTTAAACAAAATCAATGGTAACTAACAACAGTTCCACCCATTAAACTCCCTTTTCTTTCTTACCTGTGAAAGGTAATGCAGTGAGATCTTGTTTGTACTGTAAATCGGTTCCACATGAAAATTAATGAGGAATCTTTGCCACATCCGAGATGGCAGCAACGTTGACATACGATTGGGGGCTTAATGCGATGTCTAGGTATCTATGTCTATGACAAAAACAACAAAGGAAACACACACACAAAACAGGTCCTGCTGGGCAGGAGGCCGTCACTATGTCAAATATGTACATGTATATGTAGTAATGTATAAATATTTTTGTGGACCATGACTATAGTTGTATGGCATTGGATTCAAAACACCAATATGCTCTCCATTTGCCATTTTTGTATGCAGTTTTCTTGTGCTTCGATGTGAAATGATAAGCTTATGTATGGACGGTCAAATAAAATCATATCTCCCCTGCAACTGGTTTTGGCTCAACGTTTAAATCCACTGTTCATCAGACTCTGCCCTTAATTTGATTTTCAGTATTACGGAAACAGGAGACGAGAGGAACTGAGGTCAGCAAGAGGACCTGAACTTCAAACCCTTGCAAAATCCATCAACAATCTGAAATGAACATTGAGTCAGCCCTGCGTGTGCTGAGGAGGCGTTGCAGAAAGCTGACATTTTTCCTTTTGAAATTTTGTTTATTCCAGTGAACTAGTGTGTACGACATAAATTGCCAAGCTACCAAAAAGGCTTTCCTTCCTTTCTTCATTTGGCCCACCAGCACATATTGAGATAAACTGTAATGGGTCCTACATTGCGGGAGGTGCCACCGATTTAACAACCTGCGTCCCCACATTTAACCTCCTGCGTGGCCAAACTGATTATTTTAACTGTGCGACTGCCAAATGTGTTGCGCGTACCATTTGTGCCATAACCTGATAATTGAACAGCCGTGCTTTTAATTAACATTTTTATTTGACCTTGGAGCTCAGTTAAAAGGGGCCTTTATTAAAAAGCCGGCTGGCCCGGACAACCTGATGGGCTCTTGATATGACAAGCTGGATGTCCCTTTATGAGCTAAGTGTGGAACCAAAAGCAATTGTATCAAAGTCCACAGACAGTGTCTATGACAGTAAGCATATCCAGTAAATAAAAACAGTAATATAAAGCTGTGCATTTTTAGTGTGAATATGATGACACCACTTATGCATTGCTCATCTGGGCTTTGATAAAAAGCTTCTGCAGTGCAGTGACTTCAAACACAAGTTTTTGGTTTATGCATCACACTGCTCTTTAAGTTAATGTAATTTTAATGGAAGCAATACTATACACGAAAAATAGCCTTTTCAAAAAGTAATATTTCCAAAACCTGTGCATGCAAGGCGGAATGGTAGGGACCTGCATTTGTCTTGCAACCGAATGGGCTGCTGTGTGCTGGTTGGGTAAAGTGAAAATGGTTTAGAAATGAGAGACAGATGTTCAAGTTTCCTTTACTGCGGTGCTTCACAATATACACACAAGTATTGTGTTCAAGTATAAATCAATCCAAACCAAGTATCCAGTTGACGCAAACACAGACTTTTGCCAGAGCATAATGAGCTCTCAACGGAGCAACTCCACACCAACTTTTGTAAATCGTTAGCTAGGGAAAGTCGATTTGGCTTCCAGACTAATGTATAGGGAGCATCATGGGGCACATAGTGGTTCAGAGCCTGCATAGTACGTGTTGGAAGTGGTGCTAGGCCACAGCTAGTGAACAGAATGAAAGGATGTCAAAAATGCAGCAGGAACAAAATGGCAAAAAAAAAAAAAAAAAACTTTTTTTTTTCCCATCCCTAACAACCACAGTGCGGTGTAATTGCAAATAAATTGGAGGGATGATGAAAACAACCCTTTTCTTGAGAGCCTGCATTTACATAATATCTTCATGCTTCAGCAGGGTCTGCAGATAAACTCCAAGCATTCTTTAATTCTGTCTTTGAATCCTTTAGGAGCACTTCAGTAGGAGCAGAAGCCTGGTTTATTATGCACATCATAGACTCTGCAGTTTGCTGATCTCGATACTCTGCATGAGGAAACATAGGCGCTCTGTGGGACACAAAGGCCACTGTTATGTCTGGGAGTTGTTGTGATCATGAAGGGACCCAACATAAACATTAGGGAGCGTCGAATGAAAGCTCGAGTACTTCTGCTGTTTGTGATGACTTTGCAGTTGTTGAACAGCAGGAACAAGTCCAGTGAGAATCACTGTTAACGTGAGTAAGACCAAGTAGCTTCCACATTCTGAGAGCAATCTAGTTAACCAAGTCTCAGAGTGGAATACTAACTTAACACCATGACGGGTCCTTGACTGAATATCAAAACCTATAATAAATGTGGAAAAACTACTGCATGCACCAAATCAGGGAGGTTTTTGTATTGCGGAATCTGAAACCCACAATTAGTTGATGCCATCTGAAAGAATATTTGGGGCTTTTTGACTATGAAAAGTGATCATTTAAGCTCATCAATTTAACTACAATACTAAGTGCTAAGTTCAAATATTGTGAACATCCCCAACTTCCCACAGACTAAAAGCGCAGTGAGCCAATTTTCTGCTGTTTTCTGAATGGATAATTGATAAGCAACACAAAGCCAGAAGCCGGGGTATGTGTATTGTATGTGTAGTTGAAATCAACCAAGCACCATCATTTTGTTTAATGGTGTGTGAGAAAAAAAAATATATATATGATCTTGTTAGAACCAGTATGACTATGGGCATTAATGACACCCATTATAGAGTGAAAGAGAAAGAATAGAAAGCTTAATAATGTCTAGTAGGTTGGCTATCACTGTGACTCTAATGACACCCATTCACATGGCTCAGCTGATTAGACCTCGTCATGAGGCTGAGGAAATTGGCAGAGAGAGGAAAGAGTGAAAGCGCTGCAAGTGCCAGACTCAATATGTAATTTATCAGAATTACGAGGAAGAATTACGCACGCTCTCTTTCAGCCGCGCACACACACACACACACAGCAATCCAAGTAGAGAGCCAGTTAGCTCGACCATCCTAGCTGCAAAATCCTAGAGAGGCACTGAAGTGTGTGTGTACTAAAGAAAAGTTGAAACTTTTCACTAAGTGAGACATTAGAGGAGTAAATGCACTGCATCAAACTTTAAATATATAATTTTAAGGAATGTTTATGCTGAACATACACAGCGCACTTTCCTTGCTTAATAAAAACAGTGTTAGTGAGCTTGTTATGCTGCAAGAAAAGGTGAGGGGCATATGGAGAGAGTGACACCAAAAATGTATTCCATATGTCTGTTATGCACTTTAGTTTTCATTGTATTGATTCCACATAGATATGATGCTAGATGCTAATAGCAGCAAAGTTTCTAGTGCTCTCGGGCTATCACTGGATATTCAGCCATCGAGGGTACTTCTCATGACAGAAGAGTTGGTCTTCTTCCTGCAGTGATCTGGACGACTCACCAGAGACATGCACAAATAGATCAAGGATCCTTTCTTTTGCATTTCTTAGTTCATTTTCAGCTGCAGTAATGGCCAGATTTTGTTAACAGCAGAGCCAGGTGACTACACACCTAGCCTAAATCTCTTCCATGAGCTAATGATCCCAGCCAATGTTGGGGACGTATCAAGTATAATCATGTCTTCTCGCTGTCCTCACGGTTCCTCTTGCTAGAACTTGCTGCAAACGATTGATGACTCACACTGAAGTCAGTTGCCATTCTCCATTAACTGAATACATTAAGCTGGTTCAAGAAGTCACAAAACTGTGCTTTTGCATTATACGACTAGTCTATTTCATCTTGCATGCATGCAAGTGTGTGTATGCTGTGCCTTTATGGCATGGATGCAAGCGTGTCTTCGTCAGTATGTCTCTGCAGTACAGTGGCAGAGACTCAGCAGCTCACACTGTAAATGGTATTCATTTATTTGCCAGCAGGAACTTGGCTATCAGCTTGTCAACACGGTCCCTAAACTTGTTATCAACAGAGAGAGAGAGGGAGAGTACGAGGGCTATGTTGACAGAGAGAAATGGAAATCCAGAGCTTAAAGATAAAGCTGGGATAGATTATTGAAGTAAAATTGGACCTTTGAACAACTTCAAACATACTTTAATTAACCTTTATGTCCCAGAAACTCAAAAACCTCTTGGAACACTGGATGTTTGAGACTTAACCATGCTAGCAGCATCACTACAGAGTTAGCATGGTTGATCTTTCACAGCCACTTTGGTCCAGACTGAAATATCGCAGTAGACCTATAAACTATTATATTAGATTGCATGGAATGGAATGTCAAACAGAAATATATGGTCTTCAGTGAATGGAGGCCATTGGTTCATGCAATTTCCCAAATCAGCATATCTTTCTGCTGAAATTGACAGACTTTTTGATGAATCACTACATTTCCATCTATTATATTTTGGAATACAATTTAATCAGGGTTAAGGTATAACAGCAGTTGGGCAGCATCTTCAGTAGCTGACTTCTTCACATGCACTGTGTGAAGCAGGTCCTTCCTTACTAGCTGCTGTGAGATTGTACAGCCAAGCCTGATCCTAGCACAACTACTACTTTAAACTGTGTGCTCCTGCAGCACTGTAAATTTCTCCACCATGTGATCAACAGAGAATTAACTTATCTTTTAAGTGCAACACGTAGCAAAAATAAAATGTAATATATATAATATTATGGTATATATGCAAATGGTCAGTCACACATTAACTGTAGACTGTCACAAAAGCCGAACATTTGAACCACTCAAGATAATTATTTTTGTTCAATAAAGCATTGTGAATCACTCATGTGGATAGACAATTAAGACTTGACCTCTAAATTGTTCATCTAGCGTCACTGTAATCTACGAGGTTGAATTGAGGCCAAACTGGGTACAGACCTTGTTTCCTAGAAAACCTGTCATTGTCACACCGTGGTGAGGGCGTCTTGTCTTGGGGTTGTTCTGTCCTGTCATTTCCTGTTTTATTTTGAAAAGTAACGCTCCTCTCGTTTCAGGCCACTTGCCCTTCCTCATGTGTCACAAGTCTGATTGTCTTCCCTGATTCCTGATTGTGTCCACCTGTCCCCTATTTCCCTCCATGTGTTTAAGTAGTCTGCGTTCCCCTTGTCTTGTGCCAGAGTGTTGTCGTCGTCAACTTGTTCTCGTGCCTTGCTTCATGTTTTCAACCAAAGAATTTCCAAGTAAGCCTGTGAATCCTCTCGGAGAAATAGTTTTTGTTTGTCTAGTCCTTTCTTAGTTATTTCCTCAGTTCTGAGGTTTCCTCCATTCGGAGTGTTTTGTTTTTAATTAGTGATTTGTTTCTTCGATTTGTATTTCCTCCTTTTTGAGAGTTTTTGTTTTCACTGATTAGAATTACGTCCAGGAATTTTTGTGGCCATTTGTTTGTCCCTCTGTGAGGGATCTCTGAACATTCCAATTAAACCCCCTTTGTCATCTCTGCATACTGAGTCCTGAGTTCTGCTTCGAGTCCCGGCCTGACAGTCATGACTTCTTTGAAATTACACAGACTGATCTTTCCCCATAAATGTGTGTGTATATATATATATATATATATATATATATATCTATATATGTGTATGTGTGTGTTTGTGTGCGTGTGTGTATATATCTGCAAAAAAAAAAAAAGTACACCGAGATAATCATGATATGTTTGGGCATTAGTGTTGAGCTCTGTTTAGTTGAGGGTGTTTTTCTGATTTGATGAGTTAGGATAAGCTTCATAAAACTTGTGAAATGCTGCCTATTACAAACTCTTAATTAGGTGCCCCTGCTTGCACTTGTTAACTTAATCCTTTCTGTCTGTATAAAAAAAAAATAAATAAATGAATGATGAATAAAATCACAAACTCATAACCTGATTTAACTCTGTATGGATAAGAAGAAGTGCATGTTCAAACGTTTGGCTAAATTTTAGTTATTTTGCAAGTTTTAAAAAAGCATCGTACACACTTATAATCTCAGAGCAGTACATCAGGCATCAGGCATCTAGATACAAGAGGGATTAAAAGAAAAACAAAAAAAACACAGGCAACCCTGTGACCAAATGAATCATAGTTCCGTACAGTATGTTGTTTTAACAACTGAGCTACACAGATGCTGCATCCAGGTCATTGCACACATCCTTATTTCTTAATATGGGCAGCATCCTCATAGATGTAAACCCTTGAGGCCATGAAGTCACTGCTCTTCCTCATTAGAATTGGAGCATTGCAACACATGCCACTTAGGAGGCATTACTAGTCTGGGCTGCATTGACAACAGTCACTGTGAAATATATGTATGTCTATCAAAGACTTGTACTGACCGTGTCATGAATCAACCAACAGTTCTGGGTGGCTGCGATTGTACTAGTCTGGTTTGCCAACACTGGACTCTGGCCTGGATGAGCAGAAAAAAATACTGCAAATACAGCTGAGGCTGATGGGAATGCCATCTGTTTGCAGATAAAGACTCAAAAGGCAAAAGAGGGAAATTTAAGAGGACAAGAAATATTTGTGCAGATCTCTGTGGACTAAAATGGTGGAATGACTGATAGACCAACGAAACAACATCTTGGTTCGAGATAGGAGCAGGATGCAGCCTGACACAGGCACCCACACAAGATGGAACAAATCAAAAAACAGTAACAGCACAAGGTGTTGCCCTGGCCTCCAAATTCACTACATCCCAAACTGATTAAGTATCTGTGGGACGATCCACAGTGGCCCCTCCCCTCAACCCATAGGACCCAAAGACCCCCACTAACAACATTCTGCTTCCAGACACCACAGGACACTCTTAAAAGACTCATGTCCATTCTCAGTTGAGTCACAACAGTTTTGGAGGCACAAGGGAGACCTACACATTATTGGGCAAATGGTCATAATGTTAAGCCTGATCACTGTACGTTTATCCTGGAAAATCTGTTAAGGACTACCATTTCTATATCATACATACTGTCACATTAACACATTGAGAAAAGTCCAACAATGGGATCCAACAAAGCCAGTCTGACTGTTTGGAGACAGCTCAGTTTGATCCATTGTCCATTTGGTATACTAAACTCAAATATGATGTGCTGAGTTATTTAAAGTACTGCAATGTTCATTGCTTAAACACATAGAACTGGAGTGGCTCTGTGGCTGCTTGGAATGGAAACAGATTCACATTTACATTTCAGGCACTCAACTGACTCTTTTGGTAAATCCTAGATCCCACTTGGGATTCTTAGCATCTTTTAGACACAGAATGTATCAGATAGCATGAGTCACGCTGCTCAGTAGACATCTTAGTAGCAGGTAATAAAAATACGACATCCGGTTAAGCTACGTACGTTTTATCTAAAAGATGTGTTTTTAGGTCAAGCACTAACGCTAATAGCAATGTAAGTGTGAATATTTGGTGGGCATCCAACCGATGATATACAGTGTTGTATTTGTCAGTTGATTATTATTCTAAAACACTGGCTGTGTAATATCACGTGAGCTTTGGTTGCCCTACTTACATCAATATGTTCTTTCCCTGCTGCCTCTTGGGCAATCGCTAAACTTTCAGTTAATCTTGTCTTACCATAAGAGTAACAGACAGACTTAATTCAAGTAAATAAACACACACACACAAAAAAAGAATAAATCATACATGAAAAAAAGATAGCCCTCACAATTCTCCTTTTCGTACTTAGCATAGGACAACATAGCTCTGTGTTGCAACTGTTTAAGCATACTGTTACCATAGTACTCATTGTAACTTGTGGGTAAATATATGTGGGTATGTAGCTATTACAAATAAAATCTGACATAGAGTAGACTCATGGATTTTAGAAGCAGTGTAACAAATTAGGACTCCGTCTTAAATCAGTGTTTAACAAATTTTATAAGCTGCAGCTTTTCTATGCACTGCAAAATGCTGTACTCATCAGGCATAGCTGATGATTTTAAATTTCAAGTATACAGAGGAGGTTTTATCAACACCTACTTAATTTGGGAACGATATACAGTGTCTCCATCAGAGGCATTTTTGTCTCGTTGTAAACCACCTATGGCCCTCGACAAAGTGTTTAACAACCAGAGCCGATTCAGCTCGGTACTGCTTGGCAGTCAGAGAAATAACTGTGTGTCTAGTAGGGTGTGTGAAGTTGTCAGCTTCTAAAGCCCCAGCCTGTGCTCACACAGCGAGGCCCGGTGAGACACAGAAATTGCATGGGGCGGTGTACGTCTGTCAACGTGCCTGGTGTTAGTTTTGCTCAACTGAGCGCCGTTCGAGTTTCACACAAGTCTGTCATTCTCTTTGTGTCAGTCGTCCATCACCTTGTGTTCCTCCATGGCTCCTCTCTGCCTAGCTCCTCCACACTGTAGTTTTCTCCAATATTGTTCCCTTCTCATGTGCTGTCATATGTTCTTTTGTAAACTAAGCGCTGTAGCTCAGGTTGTAGTGTACATACTGGGTCACCAATCTCTGTTGGAGAATACTTAGCCATGTCAAGGTGAGGTGGAATAAAGTTTTATAGAGTCTTTTACACTATGAACCTGTTGTGATCCTAGACAACTGCTTTAGCAAGTCCTTCAATTGCAATCAAATGCGTTTATCATGGGATTTGTCTGAAATTCTGGAAGCTTCTCATTTTCTCAACCGCATTTTAATGCACGGTGCAGATTTGGTAGCTATAAACATAGCATTCATTTCCAAACGTAATCAGAACCTGTAGAAACAGTTTTGTAAAGTTCTTTTTTTCCCCCACTAAATACTCCAAATCCTGGCTTCCCTAGGACAGTCCTAGCTAATCACAGGTGAGTAGTGTCATGACAGGAGCCTCACCTGATAGGTTAATTTTTTTTTTTTCCCCAACCAAGAGAAGTCAACTGTGCCTGGCTTCCCTTCAGTCATTCAGTCTTCGTCACTGTCCTGAAGGTAAATAGTCTGGAGAATAGACGGTTTGTAATCCGGCATCCGTAATTCGTCCGGTAGCGGTACGTGAGGATTAAGAAACGGCTACTATTAATGAGTTTATTAGCTCCGACGCCGAGATTACGGTTTCGTTCTCCAGCAGCTTCCCCATCAGTTTAAAAAAAAAAAAAAAAAAAAAAGCGCCAATCTTGCTCCAGCGAATCAGCGCGCCAGAGTGCACCAGGTAATAATTGGAAGGGTGTGGACCACTTCGGAGGGGGGACAGACTGGCTGTCACATGGTGAGGACCCAAATTTAGGAGAAATGAGGCAGGCAGGAATCCAAAAAAAAGGGGGTATTTAATAATTAACAAAAAGCCATGCGTCGGCAGGAAATACAAAAAATCAAATCCCATATATAAATCCACAAATACAAAAATCAAAAGGGAATCAAGGACATGGCACGGGAACATGGATCTAACATTAGATAACATCAACGAGAGTCAAGGAACAAAGGGAAGGCAGGGCTATAAATATACAGAGGGCTCAGGGATGACAAGACACAGGATCAGGATAATGACACCAGGAGAAACCAATTAATAATCAAGAGACAAGGAGGCACAAGGCAGGAAATCCAGAAACTTAATAAAATAAAACAGGAAACACAACACATAACCTGGACGGACATGACAAAAACACAAGGAGGCATGGCGGACAGCAAACTAAGGAACTTGACAAAATTAAACATGAAGCTCAAATACAGGACAAGGACACAAAACCATGACAGCGTGCCATTTTAGAGATAGTAAAATCCTCAATAATTAGAGAAGAGACCATGCCGAACAGTGTTTTTATTTAATGTCAGTGTCAGTCTGATAAAAACAGAGAGAAAGCGTGGCTTCCCTTGGCCTCCGGGAGAAAACGGCTAAGATATTGTATGAGAATTCACATTCTCCAGTGTTGTTTTGTTTCAGTTTCAGTTGAGTGAACAGTAAAAATAAAGAGACAGCAGAACTGACTTACCAACTACCAAATACCGTGTAGATTTAAGAGGCAATAATGGGCATTTTAGGCCCACTTCTGTTTACCTAAAAGTGTGCCTTTATTAAGTTATGTAAGTGACAGCCAATGTTCATGATTAAAATGGCTGAATTATTCATGCATTCATTCATTCATTCATTTTCAAGACTATAAAATAGCCCTAAATGATTATTTTTAACAGCATTTTGGCTAACCATCTAAATGTGAGCGTTAAATCAGATTTTCCTCTTTTATTTTATTAATGCTTGATGTGCTAATAGTTGTAAACTTGAGTTGGTTTGCCAAATTTATGTTGTACTTGGTGGGTCAACTTCGACCTGAATAACTAAAACCCCACCTGGTACTCAAGTTACACCAGTAGTGGATAATACATCATGCAGTTCAAACTGAGTTTGTTTGGATTGTGCTTGAGTCCCACTCCAATAGGATAGGGTTTACTGTCCTTCATGTACTGGGTTTTTTATTTAGAATTTTGTAATTCCCTCTGTCCTACAAGCCTTGGGATCCCTGGATATGGAGTAAACTCTTAGCTTATCTTTGGCTTTTGGACCTTTGGGTTGGACAAAATAACCTATATTATACCCTCCTCTCTCAATTTGATTCCGTACCTTGATGCACATCTCCCTAGAGATGTAACTATAAATCACTTGGTAGTAGCGTATTTCCACTTCATCAGATATTTCTGTCTGCCTCAAGAGATTGTTTTGAATCAACAAAGACGGAACACATAAATTGTGGAGGTTTGAAGATTCAAACATTAGTAAGACTTGTTAAACCACAACACGTTAAACCATATAACCATATAAATCAAAGCATGTTGTGTTCAGCTAACACGCATTGCTCTGATGATGACATTTGGTGGCACTACTCTACATCATGAGAATATTTGTCTGTTCCATGAACAGCTTGGGAGCTAATGCAAGGAAGGATATAGCACACAGCTGCCCTGATGGCCTGTTCATGTCAAGGTATGGTCATATTTGAATTCAACTCAGGGACACATATTCCCACCACAGAAACAGGTGGCGATGGATCATTTTTGACACGGTTAGCTTCCGAGCGGTAGCAGGTAAGCCTCTAGCACACAATAAGATAAGCATGATTAGCATAGTTGAATAAATACGATGAAAACATTTGTCAACGTCTAGTCCTCCCGAACAGTTGATTGTGAGTCAGGTTGTTACGCATTTTCTAATACTAACAGCAGTAGGTTATAGATTGTGGTGGGACAACGACACCAACGCAGAATGTGAGTCACTAAAAAAGCTGTTAGAGCTCATGAGGTCTGACTTCAAACTGACATTGTCTAGAAAATGCATGGATTCAGGGAGCAGTAGTCCCGTTAATAGTGCTTAATGGTGCTTTGAATGGTTCAAAAATGTCTCTAGTCAAGACTGCTTAAGATGAGTCAGAGAGAATTCCAAGGTAAGTGGGTCTAACTCAAGACCGAGTCAACCATGCATCAAGCAGGAGTCCAAAAGGGCCATGAATTTAAGTGCCCTGTATTCTTAATGAGTTTAGGCCTTTGTGGAGAAGCTCCTATTTATTTTATGATAAAAATGTTTTGATCACTGTAAGCAGAATCTTTCCATGTTCATGAGAGGTTCCATATGAATGTCCCCCTCGTGTGGAGTTCACAATCTTGTAATAGGACATTTTCCATAAAATGTTGGGGCATGTTTTCTGAAGCCTAATATAGTAATTTAGGACTAGTTGTATAGAGTTATCTTCAGAATTTGTCTGATAAAAATGCTGATATTTCCATGTCCCATGCTTTCCTTTTCTTTTCTGACATTAAGTTGCCTGGTCGTTAGCTTGCTAATCTGTGCCTTGTGGCTTCTAGATGCCAACAGTTGCTTTGCATCAATGCTGTCACAACTTTGAGTTGATGTCAACAACTGAATGCCAAGTATTTTGTACACACAATCCCCTATGTCGTAAGCAGGAGCTTTGATTTGAAGGCAACTACACTCAACATGACCAGAGACCAACACCTGGGAGAGTAATACCATGAAGGGATCATTGCATTACAAGCCTACAGGATACAGGATGAGGTACACAGGGTCAGCTTTGGAATTTTTTCTCCACATTTCACCCTTGACTTTGACTAATTATTTTCTCAGATTTTTCTCCAAAACTCGCACTATATCACACATTGCCATTATTTCTGAAGGTATATTGTAAGTGAGTGTGATGATACCATAACATAACGATGAAGTTGACTGGTTTTAACGAATCATGAAATTATTAGTATTATTCATGCTAACGCTTTCTTATATAACGATTATACACATCAGATGTGAATTACTGAGCTTTAGAGATGCTTGTATGCGATTCCTTTTGTATGCTCTCAGGCTAGCTGCCAAGATTTTGAATTCTTTTCATATTTTTTAAAGATATGCAAAAGGTCAGAGTGAAAGATCCTGAGCCTTAATTCAAAATATATAAGGTCATGGTGGTATTAGCCCAGTGCAGATATTCTTTATTTCTTTCTTAAAAAAGTGCCGTATTGGTTAACTCCATGTCTTGCTCAGGAGAAGAGGGTTCATGTCAGGTATCACCCAGAAGTCAACGCCTGCGCTTCCACTCACCTAGCCTGCTGAATTCATTTCGCATGGTCTGAGATGGATTTTGAAACCTTCGCTGCCGTTAAATCCGCATTCATCACAAGCTAAATTAACTGCAGTGGATTCATCCTCTCCATTTCGGTTGTTTAGTTGTAATGACGGCGTATTAACAGATGCTCTGGCAGAGAGGAGGCAGACAGAGTAGGAGATAGTTTCCAAAGAGCCCTGTTTTATTAATGTTAACACGGTGACTGGGCAGAATGATCAGTCTCCTTCAAGCATGCATAATTACTGTGGTACCCGAGAAAAGAAGTAGATAAGGAGCAGAGAAGGAGAGGGAGAAAGGTGCAGACAGGTGCACCGAGGTGAACAGCACAGGGGAAATGAGGCTCCATTAAGTTTGTCATCAGCAATACGCCACCCGAGGTCACGCAGAAGATGACACCCCCCTTCCTCCTCCTCCCCTCTCCATGTCTCTCTCTGGCCTAATTGTTTGCGTCTTTCCATCTCATATTCCAACCCTGTCTCTGAGCCTCCCATCATTTCTGTATTTAAAAGCCTTTCTGTCCATGAGGGCGATTAAAGTGGAATGGAGCGTGCACTCAGCTGTCTCTCCTCCCCAATTCTTCCCCTCCTGGTCTCCGTATTTAATATGCATGACTCTGACCATTAAGGTGAACAGAGCACTGTACTCCAGTGTACCACAATCCATCTCTCTGCTTATTACGCCTACACAATACGGAATAATTTAAATCAAAGCCTTGCTTTGGGAGAGGAGGGCACGGAATTTGCTTGATCTGATAATGTAAAGTGTATTTTTATGTATGAAGCCATGTAGATAACGCCATGAGTAAAACAGCTATAAATTGAGCAATTACTCAGATATGGTTTTGGGTTATTTAAATTTAGTCATAGTCGAGGACAAATTTCACAATCCATTATCCATTATCCAATAATGTGAAAGAACATTCTGGTGCTGCGTTAGGACGTATGCCATGTAAAAAATAGACAGGAGGAATAAAATAAAAGAGATAAAGGCAGTAAAATAAATTAATATGACACACGTAATGAAATTAATATTTTACAATGAACTGATTTCTAGAGGTTCAGCAGTCTCTATTTAACGACTATATTAATGTCTAGACAGCTTCTTCATGTTAAAGAAATCATGTTCGCATGGCCAATACCTTAAATTAAATAAATAATTTGTTAATTAGTTTTCCTAAATACACGAAAGTGCACGTGAAATAGTAACACACTCAATAATCGTTTATTGGAAGCCATATTTTCTAGTTTCCTGAAAGATGTTTTGGCTTCTATAATAAGCACAAGGGCCGAAAAATCAGGAAATGAAGTACAGATAATTATCAGGACTACTGTACATGCCAATAATCTCACTTGTTTTTTCTGGTAAAAATGACTGCTGATTTCTGATTTTTAACAAGCGCCTAATGCACCTGAGCAAATGCATAGAAATTATACACAAACAAAGAAGCTTTCTCCACACAGCAAGACATACACAACCATAGACTCTGGGGAGATTTTTACAGATGATTATATTGTAATTGATTATGCTGTAATTATTTTCCTTGTTCCAACTGCTAATCAACACTGCACACAGCCTGAACCTGCTCTATCAATTCTCAGCTACACTTTTACTCAGTTTTAAGTAATGCAGCACAATATTTCTGCTTGGATTTCAGTCACAGTTTACAGTTAAAGTGCCACACTCAGCAACCTGCCTGCAACCCTCTAAAAATAGCACTAGTGGTTATGGCCTGGCCCCAATAGAGGAACCTCCAGGGAGGAAAGGAGTTGGAATGTATGTATATATACAGTATATACTGTATGTATAAGAGCAGTAAAACCGGTGAGTTAATGCATATTCCTTTTTAATGCCACAAATTGTGCAGTCACCTGTGATTTTTTTTCCACATCCTCCTTCATCACACTATCCAATATGTTTACAACCTGAATCCCACCGTGTTGTTTGTCCACATACCTACACCTACACACAGATTTCACTTCTAGTCATGTTTAATGCAAAAATATGCTTTAAAAAATACAGCCAACATCAAATGTGGAGGACATAAAATAGAAAATAAAAACTACATCAATGCTTGCATCAATGCAACAGTAAATTGCCACAATTCAGTCTGAAAACATTTTTAACTTTTCAACTCTAAATGTGTTTGAAGTTGTGCATTTGATGAGGTACAACATTCACTCTCACTCTAGTACCATGTTGTTGTCCACAAACGTTTGATACATAAATCTGGCCTTTAGCAGCCCCACTATGTGCTAAGAAAAAAAAATAAAAAATTTGGTAACACTTTCTATGAAGGTTGTATTAATAATGCCCTATGAATGCACTCATAATGTTTTATAAGGTGTCTATAAAGCATTATAATGGTCATTATTACCATCTATATATATTCACAAGTCGTTATAACCAACTTCATGATGCATTATGACAACTGGTTATGAATGATTATAATTTTAATCTGAATAGTGCATTATAAATATGTCAATATCTGCCTAGTCACTTGTTAGTTTTATAATGCATCATAACTACTTTGCTTTGCTAAATGTGCATAGTGATGCATAATGAGTTTTGACTTCGCCTATAGTGCTTTATATCTGTAGTTATAAGTATATGTAATAAAGTTATAATAATGAATACATCTCCCTACAGCACACTGTTATAAACAGCTATGCAATATCATAAGTGCTATTTGTCAGCGCTAAGTAAAGTGACAAGAATATGACACTATTATTAACAGATATAAGTTACTATGAGTAATTAAAAGGTGCAATGAACTAAGTCCTGAGTCTGGCATCTTTACCCCATATGCACAATGTTAATATCATAGGTGTTATTTGTCAGCTTTAGGTAAATTAGTGCAAATGAGGTGCCTGGACAGTAAAGACAAAAGAAATGCATTTAGTTCACTTTATTTTCATTTAAACCAACACACATAATCAGAATGATTATCAATGCTCTGAGCACATTACACAAACACATGAAACACGTGAAACGTAAAAGTGACACGGCGTGGTCCTAGAGATGTGGCTCTTAAAGTGCCTTTGGGTTGGTGAGGCGATTCAGGGTCAGAGGTCAGGAGATGGTTTGACAGCAACTACAAGAAGAACAGAGGCAAATCTTTAGTGCTCTAGCTGGGTTTGGTTTTTTTATGCAGAAAGGTTTGATTGAAAACAAATAAACAGATCAGGTTTTTTTTTGTTTAAAGCAGCCTAATGACACATTATGTTACCGCATATCGTGCAGGCACCGCAGATTACCCGTAGGTGGCTTAAACTAGCTAGACGAAATTTACAAGACACGGCTAGTTTTAATTCACAAATTAGATCATTTTCATATTCTTGCGTTTAATGATTGAAACCATTCAAAACCATTGCATTAATATGTAAACGATGTGCTTCATGTAAGCAAAGTAAGACATTAGCTCACAAAACACTAGCAGGACAGAAAGACAACCTACCTGTCCTGGAGAGGGCTCAGCGGAGAGGGGAAAGAAAAACCGCTTTACGACTAGTACATACAGTCAATGCTTTACGACAGTGGGAGGAGCTGGGGACGGAGGTGGGTGGGGTCAGAGGTCAGGGGTCATGGACTAAGGATTTACCTAAAGCTGACAAATAACACCTATGATATTAACATTGTGCATATGGGGTAAAGATGCCAGACTCAGGACTTAGTTCATTGCACCTTTTAATTACTCATAGTAACTTATATCTGTTAATAATATTGTCATATTCTTGCATAGCTGTTTATAACAGTGTGCTGTAGGGAGATGTATTCATTATTATAACTTTATTACATATACTTATAACTACAGATATAAAGCACTATAGGCGAAGTCAAAACTCATTATGCATCACTATACACATTTAGCAAAGCAAAGTAGTTATGATGCATTATAAAACTAACAAGTAACTAGGCAGATATTGACATATTTATAATGCACTATTCAGATTAAAATTATAATTATTCATAACCAGTTGTCATAATGCATCATGAAGTTGGTTATAACGACTTGTGAATATGTATAGATGGTAATAATGACCATTATAATGCTTTATAGACACCTTATAAAACATTATGAGTGCATTCATAGGGCATTATAAATACAACCTTCATAGAAAGTGTTACCAAAATTTTCTGTCCAAGTATTATTTACAAATCAAAGAATACTTTTAAGCTGCTCAAGTACCTGCTGCTTAGGTTTGGCTTCATTTATCAAGGATGTCCCAGGAAAAGTGGGGCGAAATACACAGAACCCAGCACTTGAATGTGAAATATATATCCATTCCATTCAGTCTGAGGTAAAATGGTAAAATGTTCACTTGATCAGTATAAAAATATAATAATAACATAGGTAGTGACACATTTGGGTCCTTGCTGAACCATCATTCTAATAAACCCATCCCTGCAGGTGTGTATTCAACAAATGCCCTGTAAGATAACTCAATTGAGGCCCAAAAAAAAGAGACAGAAGAGACAGGAGGCAAAGCAGAGAACAGAAAGGTCACTAGAAAGAAAGAAAAACTATGAGGATAGCTAGAAATAGATGTAACTGGACAACAAAGGAGGGGACGTTACAGCACAGGAGGCAGAGGGATGGATAGAGAGACGCTGGCCCGGAAAGAGAGATAGAGTGAGAAAGAAAGAGAGGCAGAGATAATAAATGATTGTAAATGATCCTTTATTACGGTGCAGAGTGCAGCTCTCAGCATTCTGTAAACCGATGAGCCATGGAAGGTGGCACGCGATCCTCAGAGAGAAGGCAGTGTTCACATTTATTCTTCGGCCCCTGCAGACCCCTGTCCTGCCTGCTGCAATTACTTTGTCTTTTTGTTTCACATGGAGATGTGTGTGTATGTGAACCCCAATTCTCTGAGCTATGTATCTAAAAGCTCGATTGTTCTAAAGCGGTATTATGTATTGCAATAAGACAAGAGACAAGGGGAAAAAACTTCACTGTCACTATATAACATTTCATCTATATAACTTTGCTCATTTTTTGATTGGGAGTTTGGGGTTTCACGGAGGGTTTCATCAGATATGAGATGCAATAAGTCTGAACTGAGCTGGTCTCAACGTGATGCTGTGGAGTGCAACCTTCGTCTGTCCCCAAAATGTTGTTTTCTGTTGTGTTTTAAAAATGGATTGAAAATTCCTGCCTTTATCCAGGTCCCACCGTACACAAACAAACACGTGGCTTTAGCAACATTAGTAGCGATTCTGAAATGACGTAGAGCCACGCATTGTTTTTTGCAAGTTTGTCAACTGTAGTGTGATATAAATACATAATTACAGCAGTCAGACCAGAAATGTTCACAACTTTATGCTGCAATTTCATTAACACAACCAACACGGTTGTTGTCAGTGCTTGAATCTAGTGTGAACCTGTTTTTCTTGGGTACAACATCATGGATCCGCATTTCATAATTTTTGTTTTGGAGACCTCGCTTCTCCAGATTTGAGCATCTTATGTGCTGTACAATCTAATTTTTGCTAAAACATAGACTGTGGCTATTATTCAAAAAAAAAAAAAAAAAAAAAAGAAAAAGAAAAAAAGAAATCAGCAACATTGATTTAAAGTAGAGCTCTTAAACTGCAACAATATTGTGCAAAGATCTGGTTAAAATTTGGTGATTTGACCACATTCTTTCACATAATTTGTCCTGGGTCACATTAAGGACAGTCTAGTCAGCTGAGACACAATCATTATTCTAAAGCTTTTTATTCAGCAGTTGTCTATCTTCACCCTTTAACACATTAAGATTCAGTATTATTGTACTGTCATTTTTCACTGTGCGTACAAGTACAGCCTGGGGAAAGAAGCTATTCATCTTCTTGGATGTTCCACACATGATGCTTGCATATCTCCTCCCTGAGGGCAGTAGAGAGAAGATGTGATGGGAGGGATGATGGGAGTCTTTAATGATGGACATGGCTTTATGGATGCAGCGCTGCTTGCATAATTTCAACAAGCAGGGGAGTGGAGAGCAGGTGATCTTGCTGGCTGTCTTCAAAGTTCTCTTCAGCTGCTTTTTTTCCCCCTCTTTCTGCTGCAACTGCCAAACCAGGAGGTGAAACTGTAGGTAATGACACTTCCCGCAGTACCTCCGTAGAACGAGAAGAGATGTGAGGCGGGGAGGCCGGTTTTCCTGAGTCTGCGAAGTGAGTGGAGCCGCTGTTGTGCTTTTTTGTTGTCTGCTGTGGTGTTGGATGATGAGGTGAGGTCATCAACAAAGGTGGCCACTGAGGTATTTCACTACTGGCCCTCTCCACAGCAGTGCCGTCAGTCAGTAGGAGTGCATGTTGTGCGTGTAAGCCCTCCTGAAGTCCATCACAAGTTCTTTAGTCTTCTCCACACTGACAGAGAGGATGTCTGCACCATGTTGTTAGGTGATGTTTAGGGGCCTTAACTTTGAAGGCACTGCTAAAGTCAATGAACAGAAGCCTACAGTATGCGTACTTCTGCTCCAGGTGAGACAGAGAAAGGTGGAGCATGGTGGAGATTGCATCTTCTGGGGCTCTGTTAACTCTACAAGCATACCGTAGTGGATCTACTGTAGATCTGCAGGTTTCACCACGTCCATTTGTATACAGTGTGTCAAACTGTGGATCGGATCACGAGACGCATTTAAAATGTGAAATGTGAACATACTTATTTGATCGGATCACAAGTTACTAGTCTGACATGTGTTCTAACACCTGAAACCGAGGTTGGATTCATATAATCTGGTCTGGACCCTCTGCCTCTCTTAACCATCTTGATTCAGATTTATGTACAAGTATTTTGTGAGGCATGGTTTAAATAAGATATCTGAGAAATTGTTCAAAGTCATAGTTGGCCAAACTTTTCTTACAGTTCCAAGCTGTCCATTACAACATTCCCTGATGAGCCAGGGTCTGCCTACTTAATGCTGCAGGTCAAAACATGTCTCGTTTACTGAGGCATGGACACAAGACACACTGTGGCATCTGGATCATACTTGTTCTGGCAAACTGAGCTAACTGATTCATTTTGCAAGCCTCTGATGAGTTGTTCAAAAAAGTGTCATGTGGAAGGATACAACCCAAGAAAATCTGACCTTTTAAACGAAGAAGTTAACGTGGTCAGTAACACTGACTGAATAAATCTGACAGCTGACCTAGAAGAGACTTCTTCATCTTTTCCCTGGTTGTTTATTTGGTTATATAAAGGCATCTTTAAGATTTACAAAAAAGTCCACTTGGCAGTGAAATATCTTCATACTTCAAAAATGTTAAGGTAATCTCAAGCAGACAGACTGTAAACCTTGCATGTTTTCTTAAAGTTAATCAGTTTGGCAGTTGATGTGATTCTACTCAGGCTGTGTTTCTATTCGGGCTCCTATCCACTTGCCCTTATCCTGACGTATAGTGAGTGGGCTTCACCTTAAGTCTATCTAGTGTGCCGAAATCCGGTCCATCACTTTTAGAGCTGCTTTTATTCAGCTTGCAGAGGCCACACACACAGAGAATGGGGGTGAATAAGTGGGCAGGCATAAGCTTCCCACGTTCTCTGGCTAACAAGCACAACATATTGTTGTGAACAGAGGTGTGTGTGTGTGTATGTGTGTGTCAACTTAGCCTCCCCCACCCCCCCCCCACGGCATCACTAATGGAGCATGGCTGACAGTGACTGGAGACTGAATTTGTGGGCACTGTGACGGGACCCGGGATGATTTTACAGGATGATTTTACTTCTGTGACAGTTGTGGCACTTTCCAAAGTTTTGACTACATATCTAAACAAGAACAAGCCTCTCTGGGAGCTTGAAAAGAAAAGTAAGAGCAGTACAGTGCAGGATTCAACTCGAGAATCTCCTTCAAAAAAAATACTTGACGTGAGTAGAACAACTGAATGAATTACTGAGAAAGTGATGGGAAGATGGGAAATCCAAATTAGACCAGTGTAACAGGATGAATACAGTTGTGCCTGTGTCAGGCTGGATCCTGCCGGGGATGGCTGCTACCATCAAGGAGTGTCATTGCTATGGGGTGGGGTTGCTGGTGTGGTCTAGATGGATGGCACATGTCTAAGTAACACAAATGCCAGGTTCAAAAGTTTCCCAGTAGAACAGTGAATTGTCACAACTGTTTGAATGGCCCCATTTTGCAGTATTGCCAAAATCGAAAAAGCGGCAGCAGAGTAAGATCCTGTATCAAAGACCTGCAACATGACATGAATAAGACTCATAGAAAAAAAAAAGACAGACTCTAAAAAGAACCCCAAAACTAAACCTTCATGCTCAGAAAGCTGAAATGATCATTTGAAAACATGTACATGTTGATTTGAATGTGCCAAAAAAAAAATGGACGGGCCTTTTGAATTCTGGAAGTCTTTTTAAAGAGTGTGAAGTGAAACTGTTTGGACACATGAGTTGATAATATATCTGGCCTACTTTGGGATGAATTAGACAAACATTAGCCAACAGTCAGGCAAGAGGAGATAAGTCAGTCCTGTGTTGTGGGGAGAATGTTAAACCAATTGTGTATATCATGGATTTTTTGTTTTGAATATTTTAATAAAGAATGGAATGCTCTTGGATTTGATGAATGTTAACCAAAAGTATGGTTCAATAATTGTTTCTGGAAAGTCCATGAGTGATCTAAGTATTCAGATTTGAATGTCATTGGGGTATTTTAAGAAAGGACGGAATACAAAGAATATCAGTGAGCTGGAAGCAGTTACCCATGACAATCAGGCGAAGACGGCACAACATAGGCATCAGAAACTTTCATTATCTATTACTACTTATCCTCTAGTGGGTCAGTGGCTCTAACCCACTCTTGACTACAACTACATTTATTATGAATTATGAATCTAAATAAATCCTCATAAAAAGCAGAGGTCCGACACCGTTTTTCAGCGTGGAACCCACACATCTGTGATTATGTTGCAGAATAAACAGCAGCAGTTTTACAAGTACTGTCTATTCTGACCTCGTATTCACCCATGGGTGCTACAGTTTGCTCCCACATCAGTCCGTGGAGTTGTTTACCACTTTGAAACGCCACTCAAGCTGAGAACAGTCAACGTAACCCCACCACCTTGGTACTGCTCGGAGACTACACAATCCATCCTCCAAAACAGACACGCACATACACACGGCGGAGTGACTTGAAAGACAGGTCAGTTTAGACAAAGTTTACTCTTTAAGGAGCTGGGGAATGAAAGGGACACACACTCAAGCACAATGTGACCAGTTGCCAGACGCATGGTGCATTGTGTTCTCACTATGTCTCTTAATGCTCTTAATTCGTCTAGGTCAAAGATTTCTTGGTTAGTTCAACTTCACAATGTTGACGGTAAATAGCAACAGGTTCCTCATACTGTGTTTGTATTAGTGTTAGTGGCCTTGCATTTATTAATTTGTCAGCACCAAAATCTTCCAGAATACTAATGTGGGGCCACATATCTGGTTCCTGAAACTTCTAAGGCTTGGTTTTAGGGTAAAGGTTACAGTCAGGGTGTTGGCAGTTACATCAGGTGGTTGGGTTTAAGTTAAGGGGCTAGGATAAGGGGGTATTACATCAATGGCAAGACCTTTCAAAGGTTTGCTGTTTCACTTTCTAATTTTATACCAGCGTTTTTGTCAGTTCAATTCAATTTTATTTATATAGCGCCAACAGCAATACAAATTGTCTCAAGACGCTTCACAAAACCGACCCGAAACCTCCCTAAAGGTAAAGAAAAACTCCCCACTGGTCACGTGTCAATTCACCATGCAATGCAAAGTAAATCCTTCCGCGTCAATATGATGCCATTGCTGTGGTATCAGCCCAGACCCTGCACAAACCTTGACGCTGTGGCCTGACGTGCACCTCCCCAGAAATGCAACACTGCGCCATGGCGACAAAGACCACAAGAGCTGTGACTGGTTGTGGCGTGTTTAAGCTTCAGCATTTCCGGCTCCGTCTTTGCAGTTCGATTGATGTTTTGGGTCAATAAAGATGAAACACATCAAGGAAAGGTTAACTGAGGATGTTCAGAGATACAAACATTTGTATGACTCGTCTTCAGTGAAATTTTGGCGCCATTGTTGAGGAGAAGGTGGAAAGTGAAGCAGCAGGCAGAAAGAAAGATGAACCCGACTAGATAAAAAAGACACAGCGCCGATTGACCAGTGTTTGGAGTGAGCCACACTGACAGGCACACAAGTATAAATGGCTCTAAGTCCTGCAGAGAAATAAACTGCGGTTAAGATTTTCACACAACTGCACCTTTAACGTAGTTATTTTTCTATCATCCTACTATATTTATTATGTACAGAAGCATGCCTGACAATACTCGGGTATGTATCTATGTAAAATTAAACTGATTTAATTCTGAGATCACCTTTCCTGAAAACATTCAGGTCTAGCCTGGCTTAGCGTAGAGGCAGTTATGGCTCAAGGAGATGAAACCATGTGCTATTTAGAGATGTGTTGGTTGAAAAAGCTTTTAGCTTCTACGTTTTGCAGTGTAACCTTGAATGCACAAAAAGCTTGCACTAAATTGCTTTGACATCTAAGATACAACCTTCTGAGAGTTATTTGTGGTGGGCAATAATGTCCTTGGAATTGGTAAGTCAATCCTGTTCCATAAATAAAAATACATTTTTTTGTATGGTTTGATTTGATTGTTAGTGTGTGTATGCATATATACATACAGTAGTGTGCAAAAGTTTTCAGCAGGCGTGGTGGAAAAATGCTGTAAACTAACAATGGTTTCAGAAACGTAAATAATGACCGTTGAGTTTATTCTTACCAATCTACAAAATGCAAAGTGAGCGAACAAAAGAAGAATCAAACTTTTGACTGGTAGAGCATATAATTAAAATAACAGCCATGGAAAATTGCCCTCACTCACCCCTTTCTACAAAATGTGCTTTGTAGTAAATCTGCAGCAAAAACCACAGAGAGCACTTTTTCTTCCAATTTGCCCGTGTGTGAGCGAGAGACTGAGACAAAGTGGGAGAGCCCTTAAGTTAATTAAAGCTAATAGAGTTAATTTATTTTCTAACCTCTGTAACCCTACAATCCGCCTGTACAGAATGAACCTCTTGCATCCCCACTCCATCACACCATCACATGCACACATACAGGACTTACACACAGACTGTATAATGTCGTGAACCAGCTGTACGGTAAGTACCCTGATAAACTGCAGTGGTAAACTCTAGCTGTAATTATTCTGACCTTTGACCTTACCCAATAAAGCAGGAGATTATGGGAGTCAAATCCAGAACCTGCTGTGCACCTTGCTATCACTCAGGAGTGCACTGCTCTCCCATGACTCTTTTTATGGTAGACCTCTTGACTGAAAACAAACCTGTTGCATAGTAAAATAAAGCCACTGATTGGTGTTTAGATTTGTAAAGATATCCAAAAAAGTTTCAAAAGGATTAATCCCACATTTGGACCTATATAAATTCAATCACTGTTCAATTAAATGTCGAATTGGGAGCCTGTAACTCAAAGATGTATCACTCTGTGGGACTTTTGTAGAATGACAAAACACTCAGCCCCAGCCCTGTGCAGACACCAATCCCCAAACACCACAACAGCTCGGTCTAATTTTGGACCTTTTGGCCTTCATATGCACCTTTCTCAATTAATTTTGGCAAACCTTGCATTTTTTGAATGTGCAAAGCCTTTTGAATCCACTGATTAAAACCATATTACATTTCTCACACCGCAACAGTCGCTCTTCATTTTCTATTAGGAGTGTGTACATGGACACTTTCTATTATCTATCTAAGCAACATGTGGTGCACAGCACTTGAACTGGAAGAGTCCAACAAGCTGAATGCTTCCAAGGTTGTGGTATTTCCAAGTAAAGTCTGAAAGCAGTAAATAATAAAGGGCGAAGGATGGCTAAAAACAAGACATTAATGTTTTTAAATCACAATGTTGCTCTTAATATTACTCTATTCACAATCACCTTGGGCATGTTAAGGACTGCAGTACAATGATACTACTAGCACAATTGTGCTAATCTGTTTTGGTGGAGCATTTGCTCATGAATAGGACAGCGCCCACAAAAGAAATTGCCATACAGTGAAATATTAGCAATACATGTGTCCCTTTCGAAATTCTTAGTTTTCTGCATTTGGACTCAAATCCAGTACTAGTAAAGAGCTTTCATATAGTTAAACCAAACAATTTGCCCCTGACCACAGTTTGGAATATTCTTGTAGGTTGGTGGGAATAATTATCATTTAATCCAAAAAAAAAAAAGAAAAGAAAAAGAAATCGTATAGCGTCTTTCTACAGAACAGCTGATGTGTAACCACATGTACCAAAGATATGCTTTCCAATCTGATACTGAGTGAAATTCGGGCTGGTATCGTGATCGTGATACAGATCCAATACCAATACTTTGTGTAAATACACCCTAATGTGGCTGTTAAACCCCAAAACAGTAGCCTATTTCAAATCATAGCTTCATAAAGAATACAAGACATCAGAATAATTATTTATTATAAACTCAGAAGTTTATTGAGGTAGTGGCCTCATTTCAAGTCAAGCAACAGACAAACAAAACAGAGGCCACAATCATATAAAATATGTGAAAATGGTGTTTCAAACACTAAAGAAAGGAGTAAGTAAAATAATAACATCATTAAAATTAATTATTGTTAAACTATTAAGAACTACCATGAAATGAAAACTTGCATCTTAATTCTGACACTGCTCCCCTCTTCCGTCTCCTCATCATTAATACCTCGTATTCTGTGTTGTGCCTTAACCTGAGGTGTTTCACAAGATTTGTTGTGTTGCCACAACTGAATAGTTTCCAACGTGTTCCTACATTACCCTGAATGACTCAAGTATCGGAAGTAACGATATTTTGATTTGAGAATCAAGTTGGGAGCGTAAAAACCTAATACTGGAAGTATTGATATTTCAGTATTGATCCACACATCACTACTGTGCAGTGAAAAACTGCAGTGGCATATCTGTCCATTAGCCTTCTGTTACCAGCTAATGGCCAGATAAATGCTGGTCTAATCAACCTGCCCAGTCTTCGTGGCTTGCAGTTATCCACGACAACCTGAATGCTCAATTATCTAACCAGCCTGTGATACCTTCTGTTCAACTGTAACAGCTAACCCACCTGTGATAGAACTACTGCTGTCACAAAAATATGGCCCTTTGCTCTGGTTTATGGTCATTACCAAGCTCTCATGTAACATAATCAGCTGTATCTTATATTTGTATGATTTCACGATTAGATTCTACATGTATGTTTTAGATCTCATTCCTCCTGCTTCTCTCTCTCCCCCTCTTTAATAAGATTGAATTAAATTCATTTAATTATTATCGGGATATAAATCTGGTAACATGTCATCTGGAATTCATCATGTGGCATGTTCCAACCGATAAACAGGACAAAACAACAACTTTGCACACAACTGGATAGTTAACCAATCAGAGCCAATTTGTTGTAAACAAAGCATAATTAATTCCTTTTGGAGGTGGTCCAGATTTTTTAAATTTTTTTTGCTATTAACTGCTGCATCTTGTATGATATTGGGTTTTGTTGTACAGTGTCCTTTATTTGATCAAAAGTGCCTTCAGTTCATTTCAGATGTCTCCAGTGGTCAGTCTTCACATTAAAATAACCCCAGGAAAGACGGGATAACGAGTGTTCAGACTGATTTAGCCGTTTTCCTCTTTGATCATGTCACACTGTGTAAGCCTTTTCACCCACTCTTGTGTTTGTTTGTTCCATTGATGAGTTTCTGAAAGTGTTTCAAGCCCACACATTCATTAAGTTTGGGTGGGATTAACCTTATTAGTTAACAGCTTGAAAAGTACATGCGGGGGTACAGACTATGTGTGAGAGGGAGAGGGGGAGATAGGCGGTGACTTGATTCAAACTTTCATTGCCAAAAGTGCTTTTCTGATATTCAATGTATACAGCAGTTAAAATGAAAAGATTGAAAAGCATTCATTTTGAAGGTATGTCAGTGACTTGCGAGATGATCAGGGGGAAACAATGTTTAATCTTTCAACAGTTTCATAAATCCAACTCGTGTATTTTTACAAGCTGCGCAAGTTCTTCTTTGGTTTAAAGGAGTGCAGTGCTGAAATGTTAAACTTGATTGGGAAGTTTTTTTAATTGTCTCGTCCTGAGCTTCAACAGAAGGCAGGCCTTTTTTCTGATGAAGGAATCACCGTCGGGTGCGTTTGGCATTCACTGATTTGAGCTGTAGTGGCATTCTGGGAAATCAGAGCGACTGCCTGATGAGGGTTGTAAAGTTAAAATGAAGTTGTGCCAACTTAATCCGGCGGGAGAAGAAAATCTTTGCCTGCATACAGCAGAGCTTGTGTTTCATCCATAACTAGGGTGTATAATACAATCGTATCCATACTGCATAGCATTTCTAACTTTTCATTTTTTTAATCTGCTGTACCTCCCAGATTTGTCTTGCTTTTATTGCCAGTACCCTTTCATTGAAACACTCAAAAAACTGTTTATCGGATTTTAAACTGAATACTATTTAAGAAATGCCAAGGCGAGATGGCGCGCAGCAGAGCACCTTCTCTAGTTCTCAGTGTTAATAATACCAAAGAGATTGTGGACGTCACACAGGCGCTGCTCATCGAGCAGCTGTGCGGATGATTCCCTGCTTCAGATACTTTGGAGTATATGTGACCAACCCCATCCCATGACACCTCCAGTGTTATTGAAAAGGCTCATTGACGTCCGTTCTTCCTAAACAAGGCAGGATTGAATTTTACAAGCTCATTCTACCAGTGTGCTGACAGGAGGACGCAGACTGCACGGTGGCAGAGAAAGGGGACATACAGCGCATGATAAAGTCTGCATGAAGAACATCAGCAGAAGCAGACACAGGGGAGTCTACACCATGAGAGACACCACCCTCCACATGACTATTTACCCCTCGTGCCCTGGGCAGACTAGACTGAAGAACAGCTGCTTCCTAGGTGCCTAGACTTATCTTAACTGTTCTACACTGTTGTGCTAAACCTCTGATCTGTTGTAACACACTGCAAAGGCTACTATTGCTCCATATGGCTGCTTATTATATATCATCTGATTTTGCATTACTTGAATTGCACTATTTATTTTGTCAAAATTTATTTTCTATATGATATCATATTTTTAAGACCCGCATATGAGTTGCACATTTCATTCTTTTCATGGTCAGAATGACAAATTATACCTGGAGCATAAACATGGGTAAGTAACCATCTTGTTGCAGTGAAACAAATTATGTCTTATGTCTGTGAAGGTTCTCAGTTATCCAGGTCATGGTATATCCAAAACGAAAAACAAGGTCAGCTGGAATTTTAGGGTTTCTTGAAGGTTTCCTGGGGTTTAAACATTAACATCTGTAGGTGTTGCCACCTGAAACTCAGATGACCATCATAGCTGACATGACCACGGTCTAACGTTGTCAACCCAGGATCTAACTCATATGAGTAGGGTCTAACGTAGTCAACCTAGGGTCTAACTCACATGACTAGGGTCTAACATTGTCAACCTAGGGTCTAACTCACATGACTAAGATCTAACACAGTCAATCTAGAGTCCAACACATATGTCTAACCTTGTCAACCTAGGATCCAATTCATATGACTAGTGTGAGCCTAGATTAATGCCTATTCATGCGGGTTTAAGGTGTCTGGATGGTGGTGTCTGGATTTAAAACCCTACCAGTCTTTGAAGAGACTACCTGGATGAGTGACAAAACGTCTTTAAGAAACTTTACTAGTCCAATGGTTTCTTTTCATTACATACATATACAATATAATACGATGTAAAACATAATTTCACAATATTTTGCAAAAATATATATTTTGAAAACTGTCAACCATGAGCCTCTTAGCCTCCTAAAGGGCAGATTTTTTTTTTCATTTGAATATGAACATGAAAAATGAAAGGGCATCAGAAGGTTTTCATACTATACAGCGTTGTGTGACCAAGTGTGTATGTTTACATGGGGGCCTGTGCGGATGCTGGGCATGTTTTATGCGGACAGCATGTCTGAGAACAACATGCGCAGCTATGGCCCAGACCGAATGGATTTCATGTAGCTCAAGAACAAAACACGTCTTGCCTTTAGCCAGAGAAGACTAAGCCAATACTCCACTGTTACAATCTTTTCAAGGGACGCTGTCTGGAGCTGTTCCTATTGGTTCTCATGGAAGAATGACTCAGTGAATCCAGTGTGTTTGCTTCAGCCCTTTACACCCAAGTGATTTTTATGTCATAGTTGCACTAGCAGCTCTGAGGCAGAAAATGTACCCCTGGCTGGCAGTTCACCCTTAGTGCTGTCATGTGTTCACAGAGACGGCCTACTCTGCGCCCCAGTTTTGTGAGTACTTGGGAGCATCTCCTAATGACATCACAAGTTTAATCCAAAGCTTAAATGTTATAGCTAATTTTAGGAGACATTATATGGGAATGCTACAACAATGCAGCACAGTTAACTGTGTGCGCTGTCAGGTATACTTCTATGTCAACATAGAAAGCATACAAAAGCTTTGTTATATCTGTTTCAGACTAGTAAAACTAAATATAATGTTCTGCTGGGAAATTTTGGACCAGGCATTCGTGTGGATGTTACTTAGACATGTATCACCCACCTAGACCAGGCCAGACACCCCGACCTCATAGTAATGACACTCCAGCAGGATGCAGCCTGACATAGACACACACAAAAACAATTTAGGAACAACTCAAAAAACATGAAGAATAGCACAAGGTGTTGACCTGGCCTCAAAATGTACTAGATCCCAAACTGATCACATATCTGTGGGATGCACTGCAACAAAAATGATCCACAGAGGCCCCTCCTCTCAACCCATAGGAAACAAAGGTGTATTTTTAACCACACAACCCACTATGAGACCATGATAGTGACTGAACTGTACATAGGATGGTGTTATTATAGAACATTTAGTGGTGGTGTGCACATTCAAACCTAGACGCAAGAAGCCAGTTTATTTCATGGACATCAGAGGGATAAATGGTGATGTGTGTTTAGATGGACAGGTGTTTTTTTTTTTGTTTGTTTGTTTTTTTTTTCAGTTTAGAGGCTTTCATGAGGAAAAAGGCTTTGCATAATGCACGAGGAGAGGTGGTATAACCAGCAGCAGGGTGGTGGTGTTTGGAGGCTGGTTGGCTGACTTGTCATTTAACAGATAAGTCAAGGTAAAATACATCGTCATAGTTTAAACAAACCAACAATGGCAGAACACACACAAAAAAAAGCCTCGACTTTTCTCAAGGTAACACCGTTTGCCTGCCAACCACTTTTGTAACAGTGTAACTGCAGACAGAATTAATACACTGTTACATACACTGCATCTATTCCCTCCAATAATAGTTAGAATTTTGACTCCATTCTGTTTCCCTCTCCCCTCTACGTGCCTACAAATCCTGTGTAAGCCTGCATTTCTTCGTCTTCTTTGTGCCTATTTCTATTCCTTTTTTTCTTGATTTCAGCTCCTTCATCTTAAATTACTGCTTCCTGCTGTTGAAGGTGGACCTTTTTTAGCTCAACAGCGGATCAATTTGTAGTTGCTGTACACCGTCCATAGCTGTCATGTTTTACAGTATAGTGATCCAGAACAGTCAGATAATGACCCTTCTCTCTGTGCTTCCTGACAGGGGAGATGTGGAACATCGATATTCCCCATTCAGCCATTTTTAATGACAGCTACCTCTGGGAGATGAAGGAGAGCAGATGAAGAGAAAAAAAAAAACAGTACTACATAACCTCTCATCTTTGTCTTATTTGGCTGAACACCTACACCATTTAAAACTACACAAAATCATTTTAATGACACTGACTCAACATAATAGGAAGAGGATCATCCTTGTTCATCCCTACTCTAGCCTAAATGCCTATTCTGGAACTTACCAGGTACAAGCTAAGATGAAAAGAGTGTTTACATCAATATGTCACAACTCCTCCAACTACTGGGATTCATGTGACAATAACATGTATTCTCAGTACTGACATAGTGGCAGAGGCAAAGAGGTAGCTGAATATGTTAACATACAGTATATCAGAACACTCCAGTAATTGGTTGCATCTTCAGTGCTACATGCAGTTCAAATACATCCAGTTCAAGTATATACTTTGACAAAGATGAGAATCGATTGCATAGTTTGCACAGAATGAGATAAGTTTGAACTTAATCAGGGTGTACTTACTGCGTCCCAATTCTATGCAATGTTGAGTCAGGTCAAGACAAGTCTTCATGAGAAACTCGGAAGTCAAGCTACATCTCAAATCATGCAAAACCGAGTCAGTGGTCAAGTTTTAGGTCTTGCTGAAACATATTTAAAATAAAATTTGAAGGAAGGAAAATGAGAACATTGCAAGTCCTAAGTCAATACAATTAATATAGATCAAATTTATGTCATGTCAAAAAAAGTTCAAATGAAGCAAGGTCAACTCAAATTCAAATCTCAAAAGAGTTAATAGAATCCAAGTAAAGCATGAGGTTGTGTCAAAGCAAGCAAGATCTTGACTCATTAGAGTCGAGTCCAGAGTCAAGTCTCGAGTTGTGCCAAAATAGTCATAGTCCAGTCTCCTGCCTTGTTGAAGGATATTTCATGTAATGTCTGAAGTCAACTGAGAAGCCTCAAGCCGCATCAAAACAGGTTTAAAGTTAACATAGATCATGCCTCAGGCCATGTCAAAGTCAGTAACAAGTCTCTAATCAGTACTGACAAATCAGTCCCAGTCAAACCCAGTCCAAGTCACTTCTCAAGCCCATCAATACAAATCCAACATACGTCTCAGGTCATGGCAAGCAGAGTCAAATCTCAAAATCTTAAGTCTGCAGTCACGGTTGAAAACTTGTTAAAGTGTAAAATTCTAAGAAGCAACTTGAAAATCAGACTTTTTTGTGACTACCAATATAGAGTGGTGTGGTGTGTCTTTTTTTGCATGTTTGTCACACCTAAATGTTTCAGATCAAACAAATATGAATATTAGTCAAATATACCGCTATTAAAACAAAATGCAGTTTATAAATGAAGGCTTTCAAAATCCAAAACTACATGGCCCTGTGTGAAAAAGTAGTTGACCCCTAAACCTAATAACTGGCTGGGCCACCCTTATCACTTGCAACTGAAACCAAGTGTTTGCGATAACTTAGAATGAGTCTTTTACAGCTCTGTGGAGAAATTTTGTTCCAGTCATCTTTGCAGAATATTTGTGTTTCCAGCATGAACCACCTTTTTAAGGTCATGCCACAGCATCTCTATAGGATTCAGGTCAGGACTTTGACTTGGTCAGAGGTGGACCTGCTGTGTTTTGGATCGTTGTCCTGCTGCAGGACCCAAGTTCTCTTCAGCTTGAGGTCATGAACAGATGGCCAGACATTCTCCTTCAGGATTTTTTGGTAGACAGCAGAATTCATGGTTCCATTTTTCACAGCAAGTCTTCCAGGTCCTGAAGCAGCAAAACAGCTCCAGACCATCACACTATCTCCACCATATTTTACTGTTGCTATGATGTTCTTTTTCTGAAATGTAGAGTTACTTTTACGCCAGATGTAATGGGACACACACTTTCCAAAAAGTTCAACTTTTGTCCCATATTTTCAAAAAAGTCTTGCATATCATCAAGATGTTTTTTGTCCAAACTGAGATGATCCTTTATGTTATTTTTGCTCAGCAGTGGTTTTGATCTTGAACTCTTCCACCCAGGCCATTTTAGCCCAGTCTCTTTGTTGTGGTGGAATCATGAACACTGACCTTAACTGAGACAGGTGAGGCCTACGGTTCTTTGGATGTTGTGGGTTATTTTGTGATCTGATGAGTCGTTGCTGTTCTCTTGGGGTACTTTTGGTCAGCCACTCCCGGGAAGGTTCAACACTGTTCCATGTTTTCACCATTTGTGGATGATGGCACTCACTGTGTTTCACTGGAGTCACAAAACTTTAAAAATGGATTTATAATCTTTCAAAGACTGATAGATCTCAGTTACTTTATCATTTGTTCCTGAATTGCTTTGGACCTCGGAATGATGTTTAGCTTTCAAGGATCTTTTGGTCTACTTCACTTTGTCAGACAAATGGACGTTTTTCTTGATTGAGAACAGCTGTGGCAGTAATCTGGCCTGGATGTGACAGTTATGTCACACCCAGGAGGAGCATTGAACACTTTTTCACACAGGAATATGTAGGTTTGTTTTTTCCCCCTTAATAATAAAAACCATTTAAAAACTGCATTTTGTATTTACTTGTGTTATCGTTGTCTTACATTTAAATTTGTTAGATGATCTGAAACATTTAAGTGTGACAAACATGCAAAACGAATAAGAAATATGAAAGGGTACAAACACGTTTTACATCACTGTTAATAGCAAACTGTATGTTGAAAGCTGTTCTTTCTATTTATAATGTAAGACATATAAAAAGAAATTAATTCTGGTAGTTTCAAAAAAGCAGTCAAATAAAGCTTTAAGATCTTTAATTTTGTGACGTAATCTCACGCAAGCCTACAACTTTTGTAAACATAAATATTCACTAAAAGTGTAATATTATACAATCAGGGGGGTTTTCTACCTTAAAAATGCAAATTCACAAAACAGTTCCTAAAGACTAATTTTGAATAGGATTAAAAGCCAATGGCAATTGTGTAGTATGTTCCATTTTTAGACATGACAAGCTCTCACCAGGTGACTGCTCTTAAATCCCCTGCTGTGGAACAGTTATATTGCTGCTACTCATTTTACCTTGACTACAGTATAATAGCTGAAGGCGTGTATTTCACGGTATTACACTGTATTGCAACAGAATCCAGCCGAACCATGAAAAGAATGAAAGTTGTGCAATGACTTGACTTTCATTGACTCACAGCATGACTCTGTGAGTGGGGTGTATTATGTGTCCTTCACTGAACTGGAGCAGTGTTCACTGGGGAGCTTGTCTCTCTCAGATTGATACGGTATTGCTACCATTGCTTATGATAAGCTCGTCCTATTAGCATCCTGTAGCTATATTATGTGCCAAAAAATAACAAACGCCACCCATAAAAGTCTTCTATCTGCCATTTAATTGAATGAAGACATGTAAGTGAATACACTGTGTGAGAGAGAGAGAGAGAGTATAGGCAAGTCCATATCTGAAACTGTGCAGAAACCTCCATTTTGATATACAATCACACAGGCATTATAATGATGGGCAATGTGGCACCATTAACATTTGCATGCTAAGCCGTCATCTTCTAGTGAGTAGGCTTGAGTTATTGAACATGCTCTGTGTGTTTCATGTTGAAGCACTGCAGACTGCACGGAGCTGACTGCGTGCATGAGTGAACGATATTCTCTGCATGCATTTCTGGATGTGAGAGCGTGTTTGTCATCACCTGTTCTATACTGTCCTACAGTACGTGCTTGCGATACCAACCTGGGCTGGTATGGGTGTCGTTCTTCATGATAACTTAGGGGTCTATGTGCTTGACTGGGTAACCTTTGTAAAGCAGTCAGTTTGTATATACTACTGTATTTGTTGTGAGGGGCAGTTTTTCATGAAATAATATTGGTGTGGGACTTAGCTTTACTGTAATGGTTGCAATTAGGCTAGTTTAGGAATATAGTTAGGGTATTTAGGGTAAGGGACTAAGAAACACATCATATTAATGGAAGGCCCTCGCAACGGCCATAATACAGACAAGCCAGAAGACTATTGGGAAAATGTTTTATGGACAGAAGAGACAAAAGTAGAATTATTTGGTTTAAACGAGAGGCATCGTGTTTGGAGACAGAAAAACACTGCATTCCAACATCAGAACCTCATCATGTCTCTGAAACACGGGGGTGGTAATGACCCATATTGCTACATCTGGGACAGGACGTCTTGCCATTATTGATGGACCAACGGATTCTGATCGTACCAGAAAATTTTAAAAGAAAATTCAAGATCCAACGCACCTAGAGATGTCTTAAGGCAAGTCATGCAGCAAGACAACAACCCCAAGCACACACAAGAATGATTAAAGATGAACAAAAATTAATCTTTTGAGAATGACCAACTAAGACCTGACCTTAATCCAATGCAAATGTTGTGGAGGGACCTGAAACAAACATTCAATGTGAGGAAACCCACCAACACGTCATAAATTAAATGGTTCTGTATTGTGTAATGAGTTAAAATTCTTCCAAGCCGCTGAAGACGACTGATCAGCAGTTACTGGAAACGCTGCACAAGGTGATCACACCAGACACTGAAAACAATATAATATACAGTATTTTTTTCAAATTAATAAACATAAAATTCTGTGCGATTCAGTCCACTTTGGTCTGTGCTTTGTTTCTCCTCCCCTAAATTTTGCCGTAACTCATCTGAGAGTGCTTTTGTAAGAGCAGCACACCATTTGTAAGAGAGAGAGTCGCTTAACTGGAGCAGATGATGGCGAAGTTCTATGGATCTCAGAGAGATGATTTTGTTCAGCAGATACCAAATTTCACTCTCTGATATTTTGTTTAAATTCCTGTGCTATAAAAGAGATTTGAACTAAATGATACATGAGCTCATAAAAGACGTGGGGTGCAGTGGTGCAGTTTGTCGAAATCCTATATGGTCGTATACTTGTACAGAACTCTGCATAAGTGGTGGGAATGTGAAGTCTTTGTAGCAACACTAATGATGTGGAAATTAAAGTAGGATAGGGAAAGACATTGTGTCTACTTGAAGACTTAAGTACAGTTACTGTGAAATAAGATGGAAGTGGTCTGGTAAGTAGCAGAGAAGTAAAAACTAGATGTGGTTTTATGAAGAATCCATGTAAAGGCTATAAGGCTTCTGCTACATTAATCTACACAATTACACATGTGATGTAAATGAATATTTAGACTAACAAATGCTCTGCTACAGCAATATACTATGTTTTATTTGATCCCTACATTTGTTATTGCAAAACCTGTGTAATTCGGTTAAAACACTCTCTTGTACATTTGTCTGGTCAGCTTGGTGCATTTATGTTGATGATTCAAGAAAGAAAGAAAGAAAGCTGGCATTCAAATACAGGGGGCAGGCCAGTGGGATAGTCGTCATGCTTCATAAATTTGAGGACCAATTAGGTGACTCCCTGAAGTAATTGCATGATAGAACACAATCGAAAACTCCCAAGTGCATACAACTTATGCATAGTTTCCAAATCCGCTGGTAGGCAAGGAAATTATCTTGATGGATCAGACTGTCAAAACCACTCTATATGCAGTGGTCTGCTGTGTTGGTAACTTTTCTGTCAGGTCATTAAGTCCATTAAAAACACAATGGTCACAGACAACCTCTCATCTCATAATACGTAATATTTCTGTAGAACAGTCAGACTACTTGTTTTGTGTGTAAAAAGTTGCCATAATTCAAACTGAAATGTTTCTTTTTCTTCCAGATGAAATCCTGATGGTATTTTTAAATTATTTTAACCATTATCCTGTTTGCCTCGCTGAAGGCTTATTCAGCATTTCATGAATATCTGCCTTGGTGTGAGTGACATTTTTGGCTAAGAGAAAAATTAACATTTCAATCCTGTATTTCCACAAACTTGAACTTCAAATTTAAAAAGACTAATGTGATTCCAAGTCAAGGCAAACAGCCTACGACCTAAGAGCCCAGAGAATGCCACAAAAGGCTGCAGTTATTGGTTATTGGTTCGGTTTCTAACTCGCTTTATGAATAGGCTGAATCATACGCTATAATGGAACTAAGTGGATTACTGGAAATACAAACTGATCTTCACATGGATTCATAAAATTTCTTTGAAAGATAAAAGAAGATTTGTGTTTCTGAAGAAGTTGACATGTGAGTTTTATGCAGTAATTTAATCTACAGCACAATAAAGTATCCCTGTAGCTTTCATGTAAAAATTATGCTTTCCTTCCTGCATGCCATTCATATCTACACTGTCTTGCTTTAAAGACAGCGGTGAATATAAATTCATGAACCCATAGAGCTTGTTGCTGCTGTGCTCTCTTCTCAACACCACCACCAAATGGGTTTAATATTTTCTTATTAAAGGTTAGACGCTGTACATTGTGCTCAGTGAAATGCATTGCCCCTGGGGAATGTCCACGCTTCACCGCAATTAATCTTTAAGTTATCGTCTTTCAAGGCCATGCAATTACCACACCAATTTATTCCCAAAGCAACATCAACTGCTAATGCGATCCATTTTAAAAGAATAAAGCATCGATTGCAACTTTATCTTGTTAATGGGAAAATATCACAAGACGCATGTAATGTAATGTAAAAGTGCATAACATGATACATTCATTCAGAAAAATAGCACAGCTAAGAAATAACCATGCATATAGTGCACACTGTTTTTTCTTTTTTGGTTTGTTTGTTTTTTTGATATTGCTTAAATCTCTCCAGTGTAATGCAGCGTGTAAATAATGCCTCCAACAAATATTTATGCTTTGAATTTGAATTGAAATATTACATATAAGGCAATGACCTTTGAATATCAATGAAATGTGGGCCATCCCAGGGTGATTTAAGGACCAAAAGGAGACAGGCAATGCAGAGGTTTGGTCAGATGTTTTCCTAAATTAAAGCCATGGCTTTCTTAAAGGTAAGTAAGTAAGTTCACTGGTAATAAACCACAAAGTGGTTCGCAATAAAATAGTAAAAAGAAAGAATGTTGCACAAAAGAATAAAACAAAAGTAAAACAGTGTATATTCAGTGCAGTTAAATGTAAACCTTTAAAACTAAATGTAAACTTTTAAAACTTCCCTTCCAACTTCCCTTCCACTTATAACTTGCTAATATTAGGGATCGGATGTGAATGTACTTTTTGAAGCTAAACTGCAGCCAAATCTATCTATCTACTGCAGGTAGGTAATCCAGGTATGCTCTTAAAGTGTGACACTGTGCAACTGACAGCTGTGAGATGGTGGGTTTTAAACAAGTCTCAGCTCCCACTGACTTATGATGAAGTCAATAATTTCTGTCAAAATGTATTGTTGTAATTAATATTTAACTATAAAAAATGTTATATGCAATGCTATATTGACTTGTATGAAACATATAGGATGGTATTCAATTTGATTGTGCGATGACATAGGGAATTAGGAATATTATATTACAAACTGAAAACTACAAACTGAATCAGCTCTCAGCAAAAGTTCCTAATTTCTGAATTCTGGTAATGGTCCCATTTTGCGTTGCATAGCTTATAGTCCTACTATTCAGCTTCAGTGTTGTCTCCTTTCTATTTTTACCTTTACCTCATCGTCTCAGAAGCCTATCCGTGTTGTCACCCATCGACGGTGTCCATCTGTCGCTGATATATCACTGTCGCTGTGACAGACTAGTTGTGAACTTATGAATATGAATGGGATAATGGGCGTTACGTTGCACAATATTTAAATAAACTTAAGTTTACATTTCACACCTGTCTCTTTCTGTCCGTAATGTTTCTGCGCTCCTTCTCGCCGATTCCGACACATCCGCCGCGACAGCTGTTAAGTCGCAAAAATGCTGAAGTAAGAAAGAGTCAGCTTATTTTTTCATTTAACTTAAATTTTTCTTATCTTGACACATTATCTCAGCTGAATGCATTTGTGTAAATTTGCTGAATCATGTCAGTATGCATAGCTTGCATAAGCGCTAGCGAAGTTTCTACATCACATTCTACAAACAGAGTGGACTTTGCAATGCATCCAACATATTAACATATTTATACATCCCGACTCTTTGAACTTCCTTGCAAACATAACAAAAGGAACTGCTAATAGCTACTTGATATACTATATGAATATACTTTATTTTCCAAACTATGCTTCAGATCTTTCATTGGAAGTTTTTTAAGATTTATTTAGGTATTTAGGTAACCATTAATAGCTATTCCAGAGTAATTAATAATTTCATCTTTAAGCATGCTCACTTTACTTTTAGTGCCAAAAACCTTTGCAAAGTATTGAATTCAATTACATTCTGATCTGTTTGGGCCACATTTGGGGACTTTTCAGCATACACCAATAAAGTAACTTTACTGGACGTGACTTTATGGTACAGGACTTTTGCTGCTGAACATTTTCATCATCCCAAGTTGACTGATTGCATTTATCCAGAAATACTTTACTGTAGTAGTATTTTTTTAATCTAAAATATAGCCAGTCAAATGATATTAATTTCTTGACTGAACTTCTGTGTGCGGTGTCCACCTACTAGAGTCTACAGTTTGCGCATTTCACTGCATTTCATCAGAGTGAAAATCAGAATGTGAAAATGTGGAAAATGACTTGACTGCAGTGCTGCACCATTCTGTTCGGACAGAAAAAAATCTGTCAACTCGTCTCTCTTTTTCTCATGAGCAACCCACGGGCACTCGTGAGTAACTGGTTGGCATGCCAAAGACGCACATACACAAAGACAGAAACAATGAGTTTGTGAGATCAAAAAGGTTGCTGTGTAACTCATCAACCATTGTTTTGTTGCCGACAGTCTGGATATTCTGGGCTCTGGTTGACCAGGTAATCCCAAAGGTTTCCAAGTAAAACAAGTAGAAACTAAATATTGCTAGACTAGATTGATACTTTATTCATCTCTATGAGAAATTTACAAAGGTCAAAGGTTTTGCCAACTTCATGGTCTCCTGTTGCCACATCCATGCTAGTCTCTTCCCGTGTAACTGCAATGTGATGCACCACACTCCCCTCTAGTTATCGTGTTCATGTCAGTTTCGGGCCTGTTAAGCTTCCATTTATGACATACCAAGAACCAGAACATTAGATATTTCCATCAAATAGCTTGTCAAAGATGTGTCATACAAAACGCATCCGTCCCTATCCAACTGACATTAGGACTCCCACCAAATGTGCATCTACATGACAAGAATCCTGAAAGTGAATCCATGACTCGCTTTCTGTCATATCATTTGCCATATTCCATGTACACTGGATACTTTGAATATGTAAAAATTCCCTGACCATCTGCAGTTCAACAGACTCTCATCTGTCTCAGGGTTTGTCTTGTCGTGTTTGGGTCATTTGACTTGCTTGGACAGTTTGGAGTGCTTGCACAGCCCGGGCTGCCTGGAACGCAGCGGCATGTCAGAGCTGTATGGATTACAGGAGGCACCTCGCCAACTTCACCGTCAGGACCATCACACTCTCCTTCTGGGTTAATTTCCTCCAACTATCGCTGCACTGTCACATCCAGCAATAGAAACTGGCACAGTGTGTCCAAAAGGTTTTACAGTCAGCTAATTAAAACAAAGGCGTTTCTTCTTACAAGTTGAATTAGTTTTTATGAACAGTAAAGTGTGCTTTGCCTACCGCTAAACCCTCATTTGGGAAAGTGGAAGTAAACCCGAGTCAGACATCCAGTTCCATGATTCAGCACAGTTATCGTTTTTCTGGAATTTGCCAACAAATTACCCTAACCTTGCTCTGACACAAGGAAGACGTTTTACTTTTCTCATCTGGCTGCCAATAGAATTTATAAATCCTGGAGACCAGGGGTGAGCATTCCTTTCTTTTAATGACTCCCAAACTCTCTCAACCTCAGAACATCTGCTGGTTTTTAATAATAATAAAAAAAAAGTATAAAAACTTGGTGAAGAAAGTTTGAAAATATACGTACTGGTCTACCTTTTGAAAACTAAAATACAATGTGGTCAGAAACGACAGATGCATTCATAAAGCACTTGATTATTCTTTTATTCATCATTGCGGTCGAGTATGAATAATAAGAAAAATAGCACTACTGAAGCATGGGTGTTGGCAAAGCAGATGAGTGAATAATGGTTATTAGACCTACAGAAAATCCTAAGAGGTTTGTCTTCTTTGGCGTAACATCAAGAAAGTTAATGATCAGGAACTGGGGACGGATGAGGAGATTCAACTGAGAAACAATTGCTCAGAGGAGTTACAGTTAAATTGGAAATGGTGAACCACTACCATGAACTTCATATTTTAACTGGGTCTTGTAAAATGTGAACTTTAATAATTCTGATAACAGCTCTTTGTATTCCCTGCACATTCTATTTCAGGTTTCTCCTCTTGTTGTATAAAGGTGCATCCTCTTTATCTCTCTCCTAAGTTAAACTGTAGATAAATTGTGTTGACTGACCTCGGCTTTATGGGATTTCTCAGTAGTGTTATTGAAATCCTCAGAATCCAAACGGCTGCCTCAGCCACTGGGCACACAGTGACATTATGGCTTTGGGAAACAAACATAATGTGTTTGTACTGTGTTGCAAGGTTTGATGTATTATGACCTGTCGAAAGCTAATGACTTATTATGACAAATGACTTAGCTAGAGAGTAATATATAGATATTAAAGGTACAATCACACACTGGGTGAAAAGGGTGAAAACAGGAATCCTCAATCAGTCATTTGGAAGTACAAATGAAGTTCAAAAGGAAGCTAGAAAAAAATGGGTAAATATTACAAACCGGAAGAGATGAATGAAAAATGACTGAATAGACTTGGTCAATTGCAGGGAACCTGACTGAGTCACCGTGTAATATGCGGCCACGTGATTGGTTCAGCAGAGATAGGGCGGGGCCTACTTTGTACAGACAGGTCTCAGCTAGTGTGGCGCTCTGTGTGAAACAGTGTGTTATTGTGACAGCTCCTGTATCACTGAATGAGAGAACATAGATCGATAGAAAGATAGGATTTTCTGCCTCCATTTTGGGTTCATGTTAATGAGCATTTAAAGAATTTTAAATTTGTGGGGGATAAAAAATATAATAATAATAATAATAATAATAATAATAATTGTTATTATTATATATATATATATAATATAATAATAATTATATATATGTACTGTATATGTATATATTTATATATATATATATATTTATATATATATATATTTATATATATATATATATATTATATATAAATATATATATATATATATATATATATATATATATATAATGTCTAATCAACCAAAGATTTGGCAACCCTCCTGCAGTACCTCCGTGGACCCCTTAGGGAAGACCTATGCATTAGAAAGCAAATTGTATATGGGGGAAGCTGTAGTCTTGTGGTTAGAGAAGCAACTGTATGGTCACTGGTTTGTTCCAGGCCGAGGTGCCTTGAGCAACTGCCTGAAATAGCTGGCCACTGCTTCGAGTGTGCTCATATTTACACGGAAAGTAAATCTGATTTGCTTTGACAAAGATAGTTGTTTAAGCACACACAGTCATACACACAACAGTTTTTAGGCACTTCTTGAAGACCCTCACTGATAATAAATGTCTAACCCTGTCTTAAAGCAAACTCAATCCTTAAAAGAAGTAAAAATACAGAGAAACCACAAAAATACCTGTACGTTGTAGAAAGGTTTTCATAAAAATGTTTAATTCATTAATTCTAAACATTTAAACAGTGTGAAATAAGAATGACCTCAATACCATGAATTGCAGCTAAAAAAGAAAAGAAAAAAAAGAATTCATATGTTGTCACAATGCCAAAACGTATTATGTCACTATTATGACCAAAATGAAACCAAAAATGGACAAAATAACTGAAATGTCACGCAAATGCAGTAATGTCCTCAGTGTAATGGTTTGTGGTCACACTGATGACTGCCTTATCAGGACCCTCTAGGAAATCTGTCCCTTAGATAACAGGTGAATGACACATACACACAGCTGACGGGCAACTGGGGTGAAGTGAACATTCTGGACAGGGGTCTAAGGTAAATCTCAGAGCAAACCACAATCCGGAGGGAACGACAAGGGGAAAGGGGATGACTAACATCTTGAACTGAATTGAATCAAGTAAAAGAGACAGGCAATGAGTAACGGAGGAGGGGGAGCAGGTGTGCAGTCGACAGGAAAGGTGAATTGAGAACATCTGCCTCAGCAGTCCTCTCCTCTTTCCTCTTTCCACTGGTCACTTTTGGTTGTTATTAGTAATCTAGGACTTGAGGATTATTGCGGAGCCACTCACATTTAGTGATGGCAGACACTGGCAGCTTGAGATAATGAGATGTTTAATTCATAAAAGCAGGTATATTAGCATACACAGTCTGCCATCGTAAGGTTACACCTTTTTCTCTGTGTGCTGCCTGTATTTTTACTCAGCGTATAGTTTCATGACATAACCTGTCGCCTCTCACAGTGGCTGTAAGAAAAAGAAACACGCATACAGAATGTATATATAGCAAATTTATAGCAGATAAACATGACCACAAAGGTGGTTGTGGTCTATTTCTTTTTTTTTTGTACCTTTCTGGCAACATTCTGGCAAAGGATTTTTAACATAGTTCTTTTTTTTTTTTTTTTTAATCTTTAAACCCGGTTGGAGTTGGGAGGTACATTTTTAAGCATTTCTAAGAGTGATTTAGATAGGTTTTCCCTTAAGTTTTTCATGAAATTATCCCTGGGCAGGAAACTGTTATTACACAACATATTGTTACATTTAAATGTAACAATGGAGAATGTATTATAGATTGAATAAGCTGAATACATATAAATACTTCACTAATACCACTAAACTGATTTATAAAGTTTTATTTATTTTTGGCATTTTAGCCTTTATTGAAAGTGAAGAGAGAAGAAAGGAAAAGGAGGTAGAGAGGGGGGACAGACAGTTTGTGACCGTATAAGTTAAATATGATGAAAAATTATAACTTTGAGTTTAGCAATAATGTTCTGTACCCAAGCGTTATACTGTACATGGCTGTACATGCTCATAGGTGTAGTTTCTGTGAGTTGTAGTATGAATGTATAATTATATATATATACATGCTGGACCCCTGAAACTATTGCCAATAGAAACAAACAGAACCAATAGAGGACAGAAAGTCTCTGGTGCTGACTCTTATCTACAAATACAAATTGCTTGCTCATCTCCTGATGCACACCGTGTGGCACAGTGGCCTAAAAAGCAAATACTTGAAGACAAGAAACTTGCAAATACATATTTGTGAGCAAAGTACAAAGTGACATGGATTTGGATTTTATTCCATTCTTGGGTTGGGCGAGCCAACAGGAAGTCAGCATCCCCTGTGGAGTCAATATGCAAGCTAGCAGGGCAAAAAGCTAGCTTCAGCTTAATTCCACATCAACTGTGGACCAAATATAATAGTTTAACAGGCCATTTAGGTTCCTGTGTCCGGCGACCCTACATAGGCCCTGGTGCTGTAGCTGACTTGCACCACCCCGTTGCCATTGCTGAAGGTGAGGCCCAAAAAAGACAAAGCTGTGACTAGCATTTGGGTGGTAATTTTACAGTGTGTGTCAAACTGCAGGAGAGAAAAAAAAAGATTATTTAAATAATAATAATAAAAAAAATAGATACAATAAAATTTGTGTATTAAAGCATGTGTGTATTGCCCTTGGTGAATAAAGTGTGAAGCAGTATGTTTACATGGACATAATAACACATCAGGTTCCATTATTTCTTGCGTAAATTGATTTAAATGGCAAATCATTTCTATTTTTCTGCTATTTACAATAATAATTAAAAACAATAAACAGTTATTTCACGGCGGAACGGCAAATGCTAACAAAGCTGCTCGCATTACCATTTAACACAGCGCTAAATTAAACGGGGTAGGTGCAGTTTATGGCTGCTTATTTTCTTTATGCAATCGATGAAACACGGCCAGTACACGGTGTAATGATGGCGAGTACATTCGACTAAGTCAAGTAAATTATTGACCCCGGTTAATTCAGTAAATGTAATTCATTATTCCGCAGTAGCCTGTAAGTGCATGTTGTTGCATAATGCAGCAATCTGAGGAAGAAAAAAAAGGAGACTAGCATACTAAATAGTGTTCGTGCAAGTGCCTAACAAACCCCGTGCTTTAGTATCCTGGTTACTGTTCATGGTATGCAGAACATCCTGACTGTTCTAAATGGAATCACTTTATCATATATTCAGTAAGAAAGTGACCACTGTGTCTTTAAATGCAGCTAAAGGTATGAAAATAACTTTTTCCCCCCACATGAGCTTTATTGCTTCATTCCTCGTTTCACTGTGCTCTCTCTCCCTCCATCTTTCTCTTTTGTTTTAATGGGAAGCATCTATCACAATGAGGCGTGTGCCTGTGTGTACACATACGGTTACTACGAAATGGTTCTCCGGTGGCACAGCCCAGCGGCAACAGTATGCATGCGAAAACCCTCCCATTTCCTCTGTGTAATGTCCGCTACACTTTGTTTCCCCTTCTGTCAGCGCATTGCGTGCTTTGAGCGACGAGCTACACTGCAGCGTCATTTACAGAATACGCCCGCGCAGTCGCTCACACCAACACACACACAAACATGTACCTTCTCAAAGGAGGCCATCAATAATGGCAGAACGTGTTGGATTTGGCAGCAATTTTTGATGAATTGGATGACTCCGTCCACTGTTTGCCCTGTGGTCAGCAATTACTTTTAACATGAAACACATGTGGCAAGACAAGGACATGAAGGTGTGTTAAATGTATAAATAACATCAAGATATAAAGCAATGAAATGTATGTGTGATGATGTGTTAAGTCTAGTTAATATATTATGAAGGAACGTTTCAATATTTGGGGGGGTATTTTCCTCACTAGAATTACTGAAGAAAATTCATACCGTTACAGCTACACAAATCTAAATGTGAAGATTTGCTCAACTAAGCTAAATCTATCTTTGTGCTAACCTATTAGCAGGATACTATAAACATCAGTCCTTCTGTAAAATCTGTAAAAATGTAGCTCTGTGAAGATGTTTCAAATGGGGAAATTAGGTATAGAGTCCATAGAAATAAATCTCATCTCATCTTCCATACTGCTTAATCCTGCACTAGGGTCGCGGGGGTTGCTGGAGCCTATCCCAACTGGCATCGGGCAAAAGGCGGGGTACATCCTGGACAGGTCGCCAGCCTTTCGTAGGGTTGACACTGAGACATACAACCATTCATACTCACACCTAGGGTCAATTTAGAGTCACCAATTAGCCTAACGAGCATGTCTTTGGAGGGGGGAGGAAGCTGGAGTACATAGAAATAAACATGTAAACATATTTATTTCTATTATAAAATATGTTATTATTTGAAAAAAAAAGGTAAATAAAATAGTCAATGGGGATTGACTCAACTTCAGCTAAGTTATCTATGTATAACTGCAGATGTAGCACTTCAAGCTTCTCTTAATTGCATGGCAGCTGCAGCATCACGCTACTGTGACAATATGCATGTCACACACACACACACTCGTCTGTATTACTGTTAACAATGAGATAACCATGCCACCCCAACACCAATAGTACACCGCTACCACAATGCCATTACTAATGTGTTCGAACCTAACATCTAGCTGGGGCCTTTCTGTGGGGAGTTTTCCCTACGCCTGATGGATTCTCTCCGGCTGCTTTGGCTTTAGCTGTGACAACCCGGGTCCAGGGTGAACCCCACTCACCCAATGACAGATGGAATAGGCTCCAGAGAATGAATGAAGAAAAATCTGTCATCTGCTAGTCTGGCGTGGAAAGACTGAATTCTTATCAAAATATGAGTCTTGTAACACAACATCTGGTTTCCATTGTGAGCTCTGCAATTTGCATATCATTGGAAACCATTCTACCTTTCTACACTTTTAATGCAGCCATCCAAACAGCCCTTTCACACATGGAAAAACAAGGATGCCTATGTTCACATGTGATTATAGACTACGACTGTGTCTTCTCCCAGATGAACGCCTCCATCATCAAGTTTGCTGACTATAAAATATGCTAACAATTGCTGACGATCATGCTGATCACTGGCAGAGAGGAGGTGATGTCCTGGTGCCAGGAAAATAATCTCTCTGCTGACAGTGAGAAGACTAAGAAGATGATTATCGACCCCAGAAGAGGAGAGACCAGCACGTTCCACTACATATCAAAGAGACTCAGGTGGAGAAGGTGAAGACCTTCAAACTCATTGGCACCCACATCAGCAAGGATCTCACCTGGACTCACAACAGATCATCAAAAAGCCTCAACTTCCTAAATCCTCTATCCTAAGGAAGCTGAGGATATGTGAATTATCCTCCAAACTCCTCAGGAACATTTATAGATGCACAGCGGACAGCATCCTGAGAAACTCCATCACAAAGTGCTGTAGGAAATGCACCATTCAGGACAGGAAGGCTCTCAAGTGTGTCATTAAAATGGCACAATTCATCTGTGGAGCAGCCTTCCCACCACTACAGGACATTTACAACAGTCAGGTCACAAAGAGGGCACACAACAGCATCAAGGACCGCATCTACCAAGAGCACACACTGTTCACACTCCTGCCGCCTGGCAGATGCTACAGGACTGAGAGGGCAAGGACAACCAGACTTAAAAACTGCTTCTATCCACAGGCCATCGGAGTACTGGCTCACTGATTGACTGCAATCCTGAACATTTTAACGCATATCATCTCATTGCCATAGCTATGCATGTCAGCGACAATGGGGCATTTGCACATATTTCTAATCTTTCAAACGTGAATCTGATCATTATTCACTTATTTTAGTTAACTACTGATTCAAGACGTCGCTATGTCCCCACCCATTCTTGGTATCTGTGCAATATAAGGTAAAGTTTCTACATTACACTTGTAAGTTGCCGATTGTATGTAATAATTCTGTATTATCAGCAGACTAGATTCCCCAAATGTGTGTGTGTGTGTGTGTGTGTGTGTGTGTGTGTGTGTGTGTGAGAGAGTTCTCATTCTCATTCTAACATCTGTGTGTAGTTGTTTTTCTATGTCCATGTGTGTGTCAGTAATTATAATCTAAATCCTATTTAGAGATGAGCCCCGGGAGGGTAATGTGCTCTAAAAAGGATAGGAGAAAGTAAAAGACACATATGTAACTGTGGGAAGAGAAAAAAAAAAAAAGTATTACACGTTTTCATATTTGAACGCTGTCATGCGTGATTAAACCATACAGCCGTGTTCAGATCCCTTTTTAAACTCTTTAATATCGGAGTGAACTTGAATAAGCAGCTACAGCACACTTCAATATCTGTTATTGTGACTGTTTGGGGTTATAAATGATAGGATCACGATAAAGATATTACTTCTTTCCTACACGCTTGAGAAGCAAAATAATAATTAGAGTAAATTATACATCATTATCTTGGCAGGGTAATTGTCAGCACAATTGCACTGGCAATCTTGCATTAATGTTTTAACCCCTAGGTGAAGGCCTAGAGGGTTAGTTTGGAGTCGTCAAGCTAAGCCATAGCTTGATGACTCTGCTCTAACCCTCGGGTCAAATCAAGGCTGAGGGAAATGAATGACCATATTAGCGCTCTTTACTACAAGGCAAAAGCTTTGATTTGGGCCTGGGCTGGTTTTGCTTCCTAGATGTAGACTTAGACAGACTTTATTCATCTACAAAACAAATTGCTTGGTCAGATTAAAAAAAATAAAAAAATAAATAAATAAACTCTTGAAGAGAACTAGCAAAAGAAGAATAGTTGTTAGGTAGAAGGACAATGGTAAGTGATGATATGGATGGAGTTACCTTTTTTTACATTAAGTTCTTGTAAAGCTAGATTGAGTGTTGTATGAAAGAAGTATTGTAACACAGCTCATCCACTGCACAAGACCTACAAAAAAACAAAAAACATTCAGGGTTTGATGGCCTCAAATGAGTTAAAAATACATGAACATCTCTCTGCTTTGAGCTGTCAAGTTGCTGTGGAGGTTATTCCCATCCGATGTGAATGCCGCTTTAGTTTTGTCAAGTACAGAAAAGCTTTAAAGTTCCTTTCCTTGAACAACACAAGCTGCGGTTTAGGGCATTTCCAGCTTTAAAGGCAACAATGGATTTTGTGGAAAAGAAGAGGATAATATCTTTGCTGAAGCACAGAGGTGGGGTCTTTTCTTTGGTTATTTTCTTGGGCCAAAGTCTGAGAGTTTGATGACTGACAGAGCATTCTCAGAGATAAAGAATTGTTCTCTGCAGTCTTTGACTATTGCATTTTGAAAAATATTTTCTTTGAGTTTCTCACCTGAACAGATTCTGTTAAAATATGTTAAATCCATAAACTGTATAAAGATGGACGAGCCTATGGGACTGTAAGAGTTGGAAAAAATTAAAAAATTAAGCATTGTGTTGTCTACTACTACTACTACTACTACAAAAAAAGATCAGCCTTGTGGTTAATGTCAGTCAAAGGGTTAAAAAAAAATAAGTACAGTGTATAATCCAACATTTCCTTGTAACTGGTGGAGGTAGAGCAGAGTAAAAAAAAAAAAAAAACACGAGTAAGTCTGGCGTAAGTTTGGGTGGGTTATCGATAATGCACTCTGAGACCATGGTGCACAGACTCTGGTTAGTTTGACCAATGTCAGGATGTCGGGACACACCATCCATATTAAATACAGTCAATAGTTAAAGCTCCCCACCATAGATAGCCTAACACACACACTTGCTAACTCATGCATTACTTATCTTAGCTAATGAACCTATTAACATAACCAGTGACATTTGATATATCCTGGTCCTTATGGCAGGATAAATAGCAGCTTAACAGCCTGTTCACTCAGCGTTACATCTAAGCTTATCAGTGTCCCCAATTCACAAACAGGAGTTGCAACTGTGAAGAGGTTTGTTCAACTAATGTAAAACAAAAACATATGGTGCAACAGGGAACCCCGGTTTTCAAGAAATTTGGGGAATTTTTCTCTTTCCTAGAATTAAGCCTTTTTCACCAAACAACTTAGGGATAGTCATTAGTTGTACTGTGTACAGTCAGTGACAACGGAGAAAGCAATGATAAAACGGAATCACTGGTAGACCACTTGTTTACTAAGCCAAGCAAAACTTTATGCTTACAAACTGGCTTTCACTTAACTTCCTTCACAGAGGTCATATTGAGCCGAGCTGTTAAAGTGTTCCCGATCCTGGGCGTGTGAGCACGAAACGTGTTATCCCCAATGCCTTCATGGGTTTGAGAGCAGCAGAGGCGTGCAGGGGGACCTAAGGACACACACGTTTTTAGTATCCTTATACTGTACCTTGGGATTGACCCATTAAATGTTGAGTTAACCATTTGAAATGAAGATTAATGTGCTCACGTTTTGTGATTTTGGTTCGGAGCTGGCAGCAGTTATTGTAATTTTGGTAGTAAAAAATGCAAATAAAGAGAGCACAAATAAATTAATAAATGCTACAAATGGCATAGGTTCATTTTAAAGATCACATATTTTTTTCTGCATTTGACCCATCCACTCATTTACACAGTCAGTGCGTTTACATGCACAGCTTAATCAAGCTAAGCTCAAAATTCGACTTTCTGAATGTCCTTGTCCCAGTTTACATGTAGCGGAGAAAATCGGATAACTAACAAGAACATGTCCAACTCCTCCAGACTAGGTGGCGATATGTGTCTTTTCAGCGGGATAATACCATGTTAATATGGTCCCCTTTCTGGCTGACCGATGACGTCATATAATAAACAAGAGTCATTCATCACGTTCTCGTACATAATGTGTGCGCTACTTTTGGTGCACATAAGATGCTCGCTATACCTCAGGTGGTTCTTCTTCCAACTCCATTTACCTTCTTCTTCTTTTGACTGGCTTTCTTGTGTTGTGATGATTTTCTTCCGGGGTCATGAGCCAGCGCAGCGGTTGTGAAGCATGTACACAGTCATTGTCCACTTAAAGTCCAATTAAGGGTATAGATGCCAGAAAAAAAAAACAACAAAAAAAACTATTCCAATCACATTATCTGGGTGTCTTAATTGGATAAGGAAAACTCCAATTTTAGAGTAACATGTTTACATGCACTTACATTGTCCAGTTAAAGTCCAATTAAGGGAATAATTTGTTTTTTTTCACATGCATGTAAACGTACTGAGTAGTATGTACACTTGGAGCAGTGAGCAGCCACTTGTGCAGCACATAGAGAGCAATTTGGGGGTTGGATACTTGCTCAAGGCATCTCAGTCGCAGGGATGGAAGGGGGAGGGAGGGTGCATACTTGGAACCCTTTGGTCACAAAGCTGCTTCTCTCACCACTACTCCACAGGTTCCCCTAAAATGTGATTGACATGGGTGGGATGCGTTGGTTTTTGTACCTGTAATCAACACTTTCAGAAGCTGTACTGGCACTTTCTAACCTCTGGTGACATTTCTGTCATTTCTTGTTCTCACAAGCAATCTGTTACCTTTGCCTATGAGTCGTAATGCCACTCACTTAAACTACGTTACCCAGAGGACCGCTATGTGTCGCTCACCTCTTTCTGTACTGTTATGAATGTTTTTAACATTCTAATGGCTTGATTTATTTATTACTGCAGATGTGCGGTGCTGTTGGGTGACACCATGATCCACCGTGACCAGCATAATGTTTGCTATTTTTGGTCTGAAGCAGCAGCAACAGCAGGATGTAAAGAAAACAACATATTTCACCTTTTACTATGAAACAAACAATTGCCAAATTACATATTCAGCAGATAAAACAATTACGTCTCAGGGCACGACATGTGGTGAGAAGCATTTTTATTGCTAAATTCTCCAGTTAAAAACAATTCACTTGTTTGGCTTCTGAAATATGTCTATATGGTTCATCTTTCTAAGCTACTAATTGAATGAACTGAGATTGAATGAACATGATATTTTTGTGCCTTCAAACTGAACGATTTGATGAGTATTAAAGCCGCCATCGGGACTGGCAAATGAGACAAGAAGTCTCGCTGGTTGCTTCCAGGTAGGGAGCCATCAACCAGTTGATCCCACAATTGACTTTAATAGGCCTGCCAAGCTAAAGCTGTAGGCGTTAATTATGTGTGACATTGATTGAGAGGGAAAGAGTGCAAGGCATGAAGTGAAAAGTAAAGCAGCAGGATGGAGAGAGGGGTGAATAGGTTAAAGAGGAAGAAGAAACATGGGTGGAGGGGGAGAGATTTTTTTTTGGAAATGGAGGGAATGAAAAGAAAAGGCAAATATCAAGTAAAAAGAAAGTGAATCATGAGCTTATAGAGAGAAGGAGAGCCGGTCATTGTCAGAACTCCTCACATTGACAGAAACATACATGTGCACATTTGAGCTTCATATTCTGGATGGGTACACACATACTGTGCACCACTGACAGCTGCATGGCCCACAAACTGATGTGACAACATCACTTTCACATTCACTCACTCTCACACATGCAGACTGTCAGCTAGTCCAGTTTAATTGGTAGCAAAAAGCTGCTTTGAGTGGTAGGTGATCTTTGCTAATGACAGAGCTGGTTAACTTAACCCCTGGGGAGGGATAAGAAACTACTACTGGTTAAACTATGAAGTTATGCCATCAATCAGTCACATAGTGAGCACAGCTTCATTTGAACTGCACAAGCTTTTTAAGAACCATTCCTGAGTGTTTACTTTCAGTTTGCCCAGTGCCAAATTTGAGACATGCCTTTGGTTTGGTTGTCAAATTGTCAGCCATTCTCGAATTGTATACCTACATAATAGTTGTCTTTCTAATAGGGGTGGAGTCGAACCCGAATACGGTATTCGGAAAGGTGCAAATAGCGTGTTTTTTTACAAATACTTATTTCGAACAAATAGTTTTCAAATCATTTGTATTTGAGAAGGAGAAAAACATCCGATCAAAAAGCTAATTCCATAACTTAGGATGTTGTTACAGTTTTGTTCCGTAGATTTTTTTTTTTTTTATCTTAAATGCGAATAACTTTTGGGAGGCGGAGTTTGACCGGGAGATTATTCCATTATGTTACATTAGTACTGAGACGTCTGCAGTCAGGTTCTCTCATGTTAGCATTTGTCTGTTAGCATTTGTTAGCTTGGTAATTCAAACTATTGTCTAAGGGTAAATGGTAAATGGTCTTGCTTTTATGTAGCACTTTTCTATTGGTACCCAAAGCGATTTACAGAGGTTCAGTGTCTTGCTCAAGGACACTTCAGCATGTGGCACATTCCAGGGATCGAACTGCTAACTGCTTCTTCTACTGAGCCACAGTCACCCCTATTGTCTCCCGCAGGCACCCTTCAAGTCAGCCTAAATCACCTCTATTAGCTGCATTTAATACAAAACGTCAACCAATATTGCACACCCATCTATCCATTCAATTATTATAATGGGTAATTAAAGAATACTTATTTTGACATTAACATATCCTATTTAGAAATGTAATGCAAAAAATGGATTTTTAAATCTATTCTGAATTTTATACAATACTTTTTTCCCCTCAACAAATACTGGATGCTTTGAACAACCCTGGCCTCTAAATTCTTCACGAGTGTGTTCAGCGCTATTATCAAGACACAACTTCTGTGAAGTACTTCTCCAATATAATATTCAACATAGAGTGAGCTATTTGAATATGTATGCAGCAGTAATTAGTGTTTGTTTTTTCCAACTTGTAAGCTTTGTAAGAGTTAATATGACCACAGATTACAATCACAGGAACACTAACACAGCTGTTTACACGAGTACGTACCCTGATCAGCCACAACATTATGACAGGAGAAGTAAGTAACACTGACCATACATTGTTCTGCTGGGAAACATTTGGACCTGGCATTCATGTGGATGTTACTTAGACATGTACCACCCACCTAGACCAGATGGCAGCAGCCATCCCAGCAGGATGCAGCCTGACACAGGTACTGTCTTCTGTGTTTTGGAGGCACAAAGGAGACCTAGACAGTATTAGGAAGCTGGTCATGCAAAAATGACAAATTGTCACATGAAGAATGATAATCACAAGCAAGAACCTGGAATTGTAAAATGGTACACTGCTTGACATTTTCCAACACAAATACCTTGAAGAATTACCTATAAAACTGTCAAATAAGTGCTGAAGAATCACCAAATTTCCCCAAGAAAGATTTATGACCACAATAAAGCAGTCACTGGAAAAGGTGCTTGTATTACTTAAAAAGTAAAACTCGAATAAAGATTCACGCCACACAGGGAAAAAAAAAATATTTGCAATATTTGCAAAATAGATGGTGCTGTCGACATGGTGGCAAACACCTTGACACACTCTTTTCTTCATTGTTTTTTTTTTTTTTTTTTCAAAATTTGTAAATGGGACACAAACTATATATCAGTCTAATATCAGTCCCGTCAATACAATTAGCATTTTGTGAGATTATTATGAAGAGCCACAAAACTATTCTTCACAGTGACATTCCATTGGATAATATGAATTGTCTATTTAAAAACAAAGGCAAAGAGTGCTTGATTTAGTCTCATACAAATTAACAAGTAAAAGTTGTCTGTTTGGCTAATGGCAATTTTTGGGAAGGCTTTCAAACAGTAAACCCATGAAAATGGAAACAAAATGTATTTCAGTCCTGACATCACCTGCTACTAAGATGCACGGAAAAGGAAAATAAATTGTAGAAGGGTCAAGAGTCCTGTAGCACTTTAGTGTACAGAACAACAATGATTGCTGTACTGAAACATCCCTTTTTTGTGGTTTGGCTTCTTCGATTTGTGTTGTGAAAGATAAAATATAAACATCCTTGTGTTAGATTGCCAGACTACTTGCCAGATCAGACCATATGACACCAAATAGTGTCATACAACCCGCTTCACACTTTAATCATTGTCTGAATTAGGATTTAAACATACGCTGGACATTCACAGAAGCTTATTTGAATTGACTGGACGTTGTAATAACACCAAACTCTGTCTTCTTGTGGCTCATTTAAAAAAAAGAAAGGCTAGTACCCACTCTTGTTAGTTCCAGTTTTGGTTCTGTATAAGAGCTATAGCACTCCTGCTTCGCTGCCCCTAAAATGCAACTATAATCACGGAGGAGAAGTCTCGTGTGTCCTTGCCTACTGTGCCATCTGGATGGCCTGTACTTATCTGATAAAACAGGAGGAAACTGTAACAAAATGACTGGTTCCTCTCATCCCCCACAGTCACCTTCAGGCAACAGTGTTTGCGCATGCGTGTGTGCATGTATGCGTGTGTGTGCATGTATGAGTGCGTGTGTGTGCACATGTCCAGGGCAGGACACTAATAAGCACTACTTTGTCTCAGGATGTCCTTGTCCTAGTTTAGCACAGAAAGACACAGAAAGGGAAAAAAAGGGAGGAAGAAGAGCGGGAGGGAGCCTGGAAACATCATTACCTGCCACTGTACTTTGGGAACAAGATGTCTCTGAAGCAATGTGACACGCACACGCATTCACAGATTATTACTGAGCTGTCTGGCTTCATTGTAGAAATGTGAAGAGCGGGTTGTATCAAATAACATCTATAACCTTCCTCTCTCAGCAGAACATCCACAGAACTCACAGAACTGTGTCGTAGTTATCTGCAATGTTAAGGCAGCTCACCCGCAGCCTGCCACTTTGTGTTGTTTTGGGTGCGAGCAGATTTAATGAGAAACACGCTTTAATACATTGGGTTTTCTAATGCAAAACACATAAGCGATAAGGTGTTGGAAGCCTGTCCTCCCATTTAAAAAAATAAACAAAAAACTATGCCACTGGCTACTTATGCAAGCAGCATATTAAGACCTAAAACTATGTTTTAATGTAGCGTCTTCTAGTGGAGCAGCCTGTAGTTGGCTCTAGTAATTATAAGACAACAAAAGCATTGTTTTTACCAAACCAATCTTTCCATAAACCTTTTTTAACCCTATATTTAAACAGTTCTAATAAATATATCTGCCATATTTCCCACCGCTGCTTAAAGACATGTTAGTAAATGACCTATCTTCACTCAGGTTGGCAACACCTTGTTGCCATCAAGACAATAGCTCAGACAAAATAAAAAATAAAAATAACAAACCCCTATGACCTTTTGGTCACTTGTGCAAGCAGCTTATTAAGACCTAAAGCTGCGTTTCCATGTAGCTTCTTCAAATGCAGTAGCCACATTTAGAGAGTGTGCACATGGTGGAGGGCTGATGCATGTGTTGAGAAACATCTGGGCTCCCTAATAGGCCCATTTAGAATCGTAAACCCTAACAGTGTGTATTAATGCATTCAAGCCAACAAATTAGTTCTTTTAACCATCAAACAGAAACTCCAATAAACTAAAGCAAATCAACTCATGTTCATCAGACATCAGACCAGTAATATGTCATTTGAAGGACCATCACCACATCCCCCCCTTTTTTTTATACGACAACAATATTAACACATTATGTAATATTCCAGCCCTCAGAAAAACATACCCAAAAGTAAATTGAATGCTGTTCATGAACAGTTTGGAGCTCATGTGTGGTCTTGGTGTCTTTTGAAAGCTAAGACTCTGAGGTTCCTAAGTCGGAATCACTCTGAGTGGTGTTGCTCTTGAGAAATCAAAGTTCTCACACAGTTAAAAATAAGAAGTTGCTGGGTTCATCTGATTTTTTTTACTTTTTTTTTCTCATGCCTTCAGAGGAAACTGAGGACAGATTGCATCTGGATAACCCAAGATTATCATAGGATAACGTCTTACTTAAGTCTTACGAAATTGCATATAAAAATGACCAAAACTGAGTTTCTTTTACCTTTTGTCTAAGGGTATAACCAGGTGTTTCCAAACTGTGTCATTTGGACACATTTTGGATAAAAAAGCCATAACTTTGGAAGGCTTTCAACATACAATCATAATCTTGGACTCCACTGAAAGGTGACACTCAGTGTTATTATATTTATTATATATAATTAGAGCAACGAATACAGAGTTAGTGAAGTAAAATCACATTTTTTTTTTTTTTTTTTTTTTACATTGTTTCCCATTTTAAAATTACACACAAACATCCAGCTCCAATATGCACTAGTCTGTCTGCAAGGAACCCAAACTTTTCTGGGCAGGTACCATATCATTGTTTAGAGCAGCTCATTGGCTACACAAAACGCAAATCATTCCCTAAGTCGGCTGCAATTGGCTCAGTCTGTGAATGAAAGAAGGGTAAATGGGCTTCTTTCCAGCACTGACTCTCATTGGCATCTGAAGGCTGTTGACAGGACAAAGTAGTTCTGAATTGGTTCAATGATGCGTCAATCAAAATGTCAGAGCTCAGTGGCTATTTTAAATTTAAATACCAGTAAAATTTACTTGTATTTTTTGATAAAATACAAAGATTGTGATGTATTTCTTTTCCGTCCAAAATGTTGAAACAGCTTTTCGTGGATTTGTATAGAACTAAAAGTAGTTTTTTGACTGACAATACGACTGAAATGGACAGTTTGGACCTTTTTTGATACAAAATGGGCGTTTTGACCTGGATAATATTATATATATATGAGATTATATATAAAATTGTTGGATCAATATGAGGCTTTGCCAGTGAGTTTATGGTTGTTTCTCATTTTACAAAATGTGTTGGTTGTGTTGGTTGAATCCTATAATGGCTTATATCAATAAAATCAGAAGAAAATGAGCTTTCCAACAGATTGCATGCAGCATTTACTCAAACACAATTCGTGTAGAGATTGAACTGATTTGTTCTAAGAAATACTGCTGTCTCATATATGACGCAGCAGAATATTAAGGGGATAAACAGTGTCTCTTCCATAAACACGCCTGTGCTGCTGATGTTAATGTCAGTAGTATACGGTCATCCACGGCACATGTCGCAAGAACAGAATCATGTCAGTGAGCTTCTAATCTACTTGACAAAATCAGGGTATGAGAAATATGCAAAGGTTGCAAAAGAGTTATTTTTATGGCACCATCAGTGTTTGGAGCTCAGACTAAACTGTTCACTTCAGTGTACATGATGTCCCATAAGCCTGGACCCAAAGGAAAAAACAATAATAGAAATCCCAGTGGCTCCAGATGGGGCATACTGTATATGCTATAATGTAGCAAAGTGAGTTATCACAGTACTCTTGATAGCTAGCCACATGTTTGAGGGGACAACTGGATATTTTGCTCAAGATAAGACATCTCTGACTCTACAGAGGGGTAGCTGAACCTACATAAATCAAAGCTTCTCTACACCCATCCAAATAACTGAATTCAGGTGTTCTAAATCACACCCAATGACACAGGTGTATAAAATCAAGCACCAGAATTACTTTATAAATCCCAAGGGAAAACTGCTTTTCATTATAGTAGTAAGTAGGCAATTAAAATAAGAATATATGCATAAAAAAAACATATCTACAAAATTGTATAAAAATGTGTACATGTGAACACAACATGTATACAACATGTGAACACAACATGTGTTCTACAAAGATGGATCGCTCTCAGGAGCTCAGTGAATTTCGAGTCATGAAATTTCCTCGCTACTCAATATTCCACAGTCAACTGTCCGTGGTATTATAACAAAGTGGAAGTGACTGGGAATGACAGCAACTCTGCCACAAACTGGAAGGACACTCTACTGTTCCCACAACTTTGTGGGAACAGTTTGAGGATGACCACTTCCTGTTCCAACATGACTGCGCACCAATGCAAAAAGTAAGGTCCTTAAAGACATGGATGCGTGAGGTTTGGTGTGGAAGAACTTGACCAGTTTACACAGAGTCCTGACCTCAACCCGACAGAACACCTTTGGGATGAATTAAAGTGAAGACTGTGAGCCAGGCCTGCTCATCTATCAACAGTGTCTGACCTCACAAATGTGCTTCAGGAAGAATGGTCAAAAATTCCCAACATATTCCCCCCATATATCATCATATATCACATAGTATCATTAGACCAAGGTTTGCCGAGTACAGCAAGCACATTTAAGCTGTGAATCAAGGGACTGGTATAGGAACCTCTTTCTACGTTCAATTAAAAATTGGGCTGCATGAATGTCCAGTTGTATTCAGTGGCATTACAGCAAGACGCATAATTTGAATAAAGCCTTTTTTTCTTGTATCTCCACTGATGTACAAGGTAGAGGGTAATCACTGGCCTCCGACACACCAATGCAAAACAAGTGCATCACACAACCATTAACATGAAAAGCAATGCTCAGGCTAATCACTGCTCTCTCTAACTGACATGGATATGTAATTGGATTAATTGCGGTAATTATGATACTTAATTATGATCTCATCAAAGGCAGCACCAATTTAAAAAGAGCTATCAATGCGAAAGCAGCCAGGAGATAGAAGCAGACTAATGGTCGACGTGAGCAAGAGACAGCAGAAATAAAAAAAGGAGAGTAAGTGGGTTCGGTAATAATGTAATGTGGCATTCACATTCAACAATCACAGAATCATAAGGATTCAGTCAGCCAAAATGACAACCTGCTGGTTTGAATTACTAAATGTCTTGATAGTTTTCCATAAAGTGTTAATACGGGTGACCGAATCAGCTGAAACTAACCTTGCCTCCTGTTTATAGAGGGCTATAGCTGTTATCCTGCAAACCAACAAAGTTGAAAGTAAACAGTAGGCTTTTCTAGATTTACGTCTTTATCTAATCTGAACAGAATATTACATCCAAGCTAATAGTAGCTCTTCTGGTTTCCCAGTCTATTATTGGGAACTCTGTAGATCGTAACTTGTCAACTGGTGTTGGTAAGTCTTTGCGGTGTGTTTGAGTGCTGCTTCTCACTTAAGACACAGATCTTCATTGCTGGTAGTTTCGTGACGTTGATTTGGTGTGTAAGGCTGTTAGGATACATTTACTTCCATTTAGTTACTGTAACAGCTGAGCAAAACAGTTCCAAATTGAGCACATACAGATCCCACGGTAAACGGATAAGGCCTCGTCCAAATGCCGAACATTAGGAATATCCCTGTTTGGGCTTTACAGAACATGGTATTACTGTAAAATCTGACCCAACCAACCACATTAGCGTCAGAAGAAAGCAGACACAGAAGCAGGGCTATGTCACATGGGATGCTTCATGATCCATTTAATTACTGCACAGGGGCTGAACAAAAATAGGACTGCTCAGAGAGGCACAGGGTGTTTTGTGTTTGTATGTAGTGCCAAAGAAAAACACCTTTTCACACTGAAGAAGCAACTAAGATGAGTGGCAAAACCTCCCCAAGAAAACCCAACAAGACCGGCTATTCATTACTTTTACTTTGTAGTTACGTTTAGCTATTCGTAAATTTTTTTTTTTAACTATTTAGTCATATGTTTTTTTACTATTTTGGTAATTTTTTGTTTTTAAATGCTGTTTATTTGTGTGAGTTTAATTATAGTGGTTTACTTGTTAGAAATCAGTTGTTTATTGAGAGAGGAAGAGGAGGTGGACATGAAATTACATTATTCATCTTGGTCAGCAGCTCTTTATGTGATTTTTCCATTAAGAAAACATGAATTCCATTTAATGATGTAGTCCTCCACCTTTTGACCCTTAGTAATAACCTAGACTGGGGCAAGGACATTCCCATTGTGCGTATCAGGAAAACGAAGACGCTCAAAATCGTCACTCATATGAAGAGCAGACAATACATTTCAAAAGGTCATTTAAATATACGGAGTGTATTTAAATAAGTAATAAACTCAAGAGTCATCTCTGATAAAGGAAGTCTAATGAAGGACACACTGAACACAAACAGAGATGAAGTCAGTGAAATGGAGGGGTATGCATTAGCAGCAGTGTGTTTTGTCGCTGGTTCCTGGCACGCAAGGGGCTTTTATGGAAGGTGTCACAGTTGAAAGAGGGGGCAGTTGAATGATGTGACACACACACACACACACACAGTATATCAGCTCGCACAGAAGTCCACCCGCATATACCGTCACGCCAAATTGTCAGAGCACAATTAGACTCTCCCTCTTTGCGACAAAGGATTCCCGTTGCGTGCGCCGCGATGAATATATCATAGGTCCATTTTCGGTAGGCAACATGGCACTTTCCCACACGCCATGCGGCTCTGCCCCTTCACTTTCAGTTAGATGAAAGCGGAGTTAGGTCTGGACTGGTGCAGAATTTATATGCTACGCATTCGATGGAAAGCAGACACAGAATGGGATGCACGAGCAGTCGGCTACAGGGAAGGGAAGTGAGTGGTGAAAAAGGAATAATAGAAGGGAAGAATGAAAGAGATGGAAAGAAAGGGTAAGGAAAGTGCCATCTGTATCTGCCTGATCAGTTTCACTTAAGTTAAACAGGAGCTAGGGTGAATGGGGAATATCTTGCATTGTAAAGCACTGAATGGAAGAGAGGAGATAAAGAGAAAGAGAGAAGTGATAACATACTAATTTACCTCAACCCTACAATCTGAAAGTCTCAAATATTTTAAAAACGATTATGTCTAGCTATCTGTTGCTCAGCCCGGGAATTCTCAGCCCCAAGGCTCCTAGCTGCTTTCTGTACTAGCTTGACATCCCTGACAGTCGTCACTCACCACCCACTCTGATGTGACTAATGATTATGAACTAGAGGAGGACAGAGGTTTATCACACAGCGACGCTCATGCAAGGGTGAGCTAATTCAGAAATGACTGGGTGACTCTTTGGCTAATCTTTTTTTTTTAATAATAAATTTCATAAAATGTTTAATTATTAAATATGTGAATGTACAGAAGTCCTAAGTAGCCATACATTCACATATTATTTCCCTGTTTTCCCGAGATCTCAAGTAATTCATCTCATTTGCTCGCGAAAACAAATCTTTGTTTTCTCGAGATCTCCAGAAACGTAATTGTTATCTAACAGTTTAAGCACAAATCAAAGTACAAAACAAATGGCTCACCTTAAAAATGGACCTATTACATTAGGTCAGTATTTCACTACATTACAGTGTTAAGGGCATTCATCAGTCAGCATCACGGAACTTCCTCAAATTAAATATACTGAGATCTCGATGAAACAAAGCTTTGTTCTCCCGAGATAAATAACTCGCTATCTTGAGGAAAAAGAGGAAATTAACTTGTTATCACGGGAAAACGGAAAATATCATATGTGAATGCATGGCCGCTTACGGCTTCTATAATGAATGGGCATTTATTACAAAAAAATAAATATTACACAATGCATCTAATCCAGTGAAAGACTCTACTACTCTCCTGAAGCCCATTCTAATATTTTAAGACCAATGAGATGCATATTTTATTCTATGACTGTTTAGAATAGGAATGAGCAGAATATAGATTGAAGAAAGAGCTTCTAACTATTCTTGCTCCTAGAAATACACATTCTCCCAAAGACAACACACCTTTTAATTTTTTTCCCCTTGAGATACGTAGTCCTTATGTGTAGTCCGTATGTCAAATTACCAGTGTTTTAGTTAATTAGACCTGGAACCCTGAACAGTTCAAAGGCAAATCTGGGGGGGAAGAGAAAACTTAAAACACGTAGGATAGTGCTAAACTGCAATTTAGAATACATGAAAACTGGATAGCAAATGTCGGAGAAGTCTAAACAGTAAGATGTAAGAGACAAATAGTTGTCATAATTAGTTAATGTGGAAAATATGTGGTATAAATGGTCACAACGGTAATAATAATTGAATGAACTTAATTATTAAGTTGTGACGGAGCGTCTTTGAACGCACCGTCATTCCCCGACCGGCGCGCGCTCTCTCTCCCTCGGCCGGAGAGTGCCGGTGTCGGGACGCGCTCAGCGCTCTTATTGTGCATGTGGGACAGTGTTCTAGTGATGGGACGAGCGACACTGGTGCATCAGCACTGTGCCGAGAGCTCAAGAGGGAAACCTCGTATCGGTGCGTGTATTGCTTTAAGAAAGAATCACGTGACCGATACAGGAACTGTATCGTTTGGATGTGCCGCGCCAAAGTGTGTTTATAAGGAGACGAACTGTATCAACATGTCGTGGGTTTGTCGGATGGAGTTTTGCTTGATCATGGATCGTCCTAGGAAGTTTACCCCGGTGTGGAATAATTTTGATCTTGTGACGCCAAACAAGGTAAATCTTTTTCTCCTTTATATACTATTTTTACGGTGGCGCATTGCACTCACTTTATCAGTTCATCAAGTGAATGACCTGTGATACATATGATAGTCAGTTAAAGAGCCTTACAGTTGCTTTATTCATGTTATCATGTAATTACGAGATCCTGATCTCGTTATCATGAGATAGGGTGTCTATTTTTTTTAACAAGTGAATGCAATGTTTTGGTAAGAGGTTTGAATTGTTTTCAGATAAATTAACTTTTTATGTTATTGTAGGTGAAGTGTCGGCTCTGCTCCACAGAGCTATCTTATATCAATAAGAGCACTTCATCAATGCTGAGGCATTATAGAGCTCGGCATGGCAATGAAGAATTGGCAGATACTCGTGAGAGTACCCCAGGTATGTTGAAATTCTCTCTAAAAATTGTGCTAAAAAAAAAACCATGCATGCAAACAGACAGGCTCCAGGCCTGGTATCGAACCTCCAACCCTCTTGCTGTGAGGCGACAGTGCTAACCACTACACCACCATGTCGTCTTATGTCTATTTGATATTGTTTGTAAAAATTACAGTCCTTTTATTAAGCTTTTGACAAGATAGTTCCTTTTGGCTTGCAGTTCCTAACAAGCAAGCAGTGGATGAGGCAGTGGTCAATATGATCATCAAAGACTGTCAGCCACTCAGCTTTGTTGAAAATGAGGGATTCAGGGAGCTCCTGAAGCTTATTGTACCCTTGTATGCTCTACCAAGCAGGAAGGTATGTTTTAGAATTTTTATTATATGTTTGTACTAACTATATAACTATATTTTATTGGTGTAACAGTATTTGTATGGTTATTTTCAGACCATCAAGGACTTGGTGAGCCAGAGATATGAGGAGGAAAAGGAGAAAACCAAAAAGGACCTCCAGAGTGCCGTTGCTGTTACTTTAACAGCTGATATGTGGACGTCTATGAATATGGAGGCATATCTAGCTGTTACTGGACACTATATGGACAAAGAAAGCCATGAACTCCATTCATCAGTCTTGGCAGTGCAGCATTTTCCTCAGAAACACACAGCAGAAAACATTGCCACGGTTAAAAGGAGCCTCATGGAGGAGTGGGGCATAGCAGGAAAGGTCAGGTGTCTTGTCACTGATGCAGCAGCAAACATGACTGCATGTGCTCGAATGCTGCAAATACGGCATACCATTTGTATAGCCCATTCCCTGAATTTAATTGTGAGAAAATCATGTGATCAAATACCAACAATAACTGAAATAACTGCAACAAAACGCAACAAAACAAAACACGACACATTGTGACATACTTTCGATCGAGCGTGACTGCTAAAGAGAAGCTCACTCAAATACAGCAACAGCTGGGAACACCGGGCCATAAATTAATAAACGAGGTGCCAACACGATGGAACAGTACCTACCAAATGTTTGAAAGGATGACTGAGCAGAAGGAGGCAGTCTGGGTGTCACTGGCCTCATTAAAACGTGACATCACTCCACTGACTCCAGAAGAATGTCAGATCATTGAAGAGATGCTCAGGGTTCTTGCTCCTTTTGACCAAGCTACAAGAGAACTGTCTGAGGAAAAAAGGGTCTCTGGGTCGAAGGTCATTCCCATGATGAGAATGCTCCACATTGAGCTTCAACGTCAGGCCACAACAGTGACAAAAACAGCTGCTCAGCAACTAGCTGAAAACCTGAGGAAGCGGCTAACTGACGCTATTTGCGGCATGTAATCTCTTAGTGTGATGACTCTGGCAACTCTGTTAGATCCCAGATTTAAGAAGAATGGATTTGTTAGTCAGCAAAAGGCAAGTGAAGCGGTGAAGAGACTGCAGTCAGAATGTGCAGAAGAAATGAGGAGCCAAGAGCCTGACCCAAGAGAAGAAGAGCCTAGCTCTTCACATGGGTCAGAACCCAGTTCAGGTATGAAAATACATTTCTGTGGCACTTTGTGATATGATACATCATGTGATAATAAAGTAATGATTAACTATTTTTTTAGGGCACAATCTCTGGAAGACTCTAGATATGGAGGTTGCAGAGACTCAGAGGACGAGGAACGCAACAGCTGACTCCATTATTGAAGTCCAACGCTACCTGGCAGAAACAAACACACAGAAACCAAGATCCTTTGCAATATTGGAAATGGAACCAGAAAATATACCCAAATCTTCATCAACTTGCACTTAAAACTCTCTGCTCACCATCATCGTCTGTACCATGCGAAAGAGTATTTTCCAAGGCTGGGGAGCTGGTGTGTAAGAGGAGAAATCGCCTTGGAGCAAAGACACTCCAAAAACTTTTGTTTCTCAATAAAAATTCATGAACTAATCACTTTTTTGTCTTTTATTTCATGAGATTTAACAGTTAAGTTGACAAATGTGCACATAAGTTAAAAAATTGTAACTCTGAATTTTTACTCTAATTTGCTATATATTTACATACCAACTCAGTTTTAGCATTTACACGAACAAGGAATTTCTTTACCTGCAATGATTTTATAACTACTGCAGGGGTCGCTGTTGGGTGACCAACACAGTATCAATACAGTGCCGACACAGTTTGTTTAGTGTGTCAATACACTCCTTGAGGTATCATCGTCCCATCACTACAGTGTTCTGGTTCTGTGGTCCTGCTTACCCACAGACTGTTAATTTATTGCCTGGACTGTGTTTCCCCGGCTGTAGGGTTCCGAGGGTGCACTCGGCGCTTAAGCATTAAGCATTAAGCATTACGCATTACGCATCACACATCATGCACACACGCTCACCTGCTGCTGTCACCTGCATTTGCCTCTGGGTCTCGGGCCAAGCCGAGGCACTTCCTGGTCACGCTGTAAATAGCGCTTGGTGGCGCGCTTCTGATAGTCATGTGACCACGGACTACACCATTATGGTTTATTTGTGTAATATTTCGTGACTAGTTGTGTTTTGGGGGAATAAGAGAACCACTGCATGGAAGTATTTTTGTGCCATGTTGCTGACGTCAGAATCTATTGGTAAAGTGTGGATTTTTGCCCACAGTTGGCTGAGTTATGTCCTAATACCCCTTTAATTTGTTAATAGGTCTGCCCGGGGGAGGAAATTTGGGCTAAGGGGTATTTAAAGAGAGCTTTGCGCACATTCTGTAGTGATGGGAACCATCGTTCTTTTTACTGTACCGAATCACTCAAATCAGTTTATTAAAAATGATTCGTTCAATTGAATCGTTCAGTCAGTGATTCCAGTGATATAAAAAAAAGCTACAGGTCAATGCTTGAAAGCTTAGCAAAAAGCGATGAATATACAAAGGATTGTGAATGTGTTTTAACAGTGTTTTTCATGTGTGCTGCCTTTCTTGTGGAGGCACAGAGTAATAATGTTGACACTGCTTTGACAAGAGATGAACCGCATACATCTGTGTGCATTTATAAATGATCCACATATACAGAGTTAGCACTGATGCCTCACGTCAAGGTTTTGGGATTGAATCCATCGGCCAACTGGGACTTTCTGTGTGGAGTTTGTATGTTGAATGCAATGTGCCAAGTGGTTACAGAAAGTGAATCAATCAATGAATGAAATTGATGTGTGGACATTGGGGATGCGTCGTTCAGAAACAAACCAGATCTAAGAGACTATTCTTCGTAGACTATTCTTCTTCCCGCCGGGAAACAGCGACTCCTGCAAAGTCGCATGGGACCAGACTTTATTATGATGGGCATCACATGCGGACAACCACATGCCAGGACAGATTAGGATCTTGCAATTGTGTTAATAAAAGTAACAATTTTTTTGTAACATGACAATAATTCTTCTATTGTATTACTTACAAAGCCACAAACTATTTATAATCATTAAATTCAGACAAAATCAAAGGCCCCGAGACATGTGGGAAGGAGTCCCACATGTCTCTTGCTGCAAGGAGTCATAAGAAGCGACACTTCTAAAGGAGCCGGACCAAAAGAGTGAAATCTTTGACAAGAGACAGACTTCCCATCACCAGTGGATGGAAAACTGAAAGAACTCTAGACCTGTTGAGTAGGTGTTACAAAGCTGGGCTGAGATTTAACATATCATTTTACTGACTTTTGGATTTATATATTTTACTAACATTTTCATCAAACATAGCATACCCTGCATCTGCCCGTGTTATACAGTTTCACTGACCGAACCCTGTTCTCACATTTCTTCGGTTGTAGATTGAGAGGAGGATGAATTATTATTATTATTAATAATAATATTAATAGTCTCATCTCAAAAGACATTTTTCTGCTGGTACATTGAACATGTAAAGATGTTCTGATGGTTACCACTGCCTAGCACAGGGAAGTCCCTCCTGATGGTGCACTGTTTTCCTTTTGATGAGGCCGTCTGTCTCTCTGTGTTAGCACCGTGATAGACTGGCGACCCTCCAAAGACATGCTCATTAGTTTAATTTGTGATTCCAAATTGCCCATAGGTGCGACTGTGACTGTAAGTGAAAGAAAGTCAGGATGTGCTAACTCAACTCTACCCTGCCCTACAGCTCCACTGCAACCTCAGTCCAAAACTGTGCAACACCATTTTTATTCTCCTCCCAGGTGCTATGTGACTCGCTGCAGCCATCCGACTGAAAACGGTGGATGCTAGGACAGTCTTTATTGAATTGTCAGTCTTAAAGATTCAATCTTATTTATGCCGCACTGAGTCAAACTGTGCAGGAACCACTGGTTTTTGGAAGGTCAGGCCATTCCTGTGCAAAATTTAAATGCACACTGTGATTCATACACTTGCACAGAACATTATGCATGCAAAAGGCATCATATATGTCGAGCGCTACAGACCTGGCAGCCTGTGACCGGCTGGTGAGTAAGCCGACGTTACACCCACCACTGCACTCAAGTGTTACCCAAGAGTAAACAGCTTTGTGTTTCACCCGCATGACAGTTCACATCAGCCGCCGCCACCGAGTTCAAGCCTTTTTGAAGTAGTTCTGACATTTCAGAAGGGGCAGACTTTGAGCAAGACCGCTACCCAGGAATGTTCTGTAGCCTACTTAAAGGCCCCAACATAGGCTCCTGATGAACAGAAGTGTCTGAAGCTAAAAGCATACAAGGTGGAGGGGGGGACGGCCCGTCTTCACTTCGACCTCCACGCCTTGAGTGCGAGCTACGTTGGGCAGACTAATTGCTGTGCTCAACAAGAGCCTTTTTCCAAAGCTGAAGGGGTTCCTTAGCCCGGCGTATTTTCAGAGAGCATTGATACCGTCTTTTTCAGGCTGGAGACACGGCAAAAGATGAAAATGTCGGCTGCAGCACAAAAACCTTTGATGGGCATAGAGTGGTACTTGAAAAAATTTGCACCCTTCAGAATTTCTGGAAAAAAAAAACTCTCAAAACATCAGCCAGTCTTGACGAATGAATGGGACACATTAAGCTTGTGTATCTGTTGACTCAGGAAAACGTGTCAATATTACATATCTGTGAGCGATTGATAAGATAGTGCACCTCTAGGATTACAAGTTCATTTTGAGGGCAAATTAAAATCCATCTGTTCACAAGTGTTTCCAATCAATGAGAAGAGACTCAAGTGTCGTTCAGTGCATCTTTCGCTCAAAAAATAAAAACATGGGATTTGCCACAGTCTGATCTCGTGGAAGAGGATTTGAGTGTGTTTCTAAGGGAGGTCACAGCAGATACTAAAAACAAGGCTTCACTTACTTGCTACTCGCAGATGTGTACAAATGATTCTTGGTCTTGAAAAAAGAAACAATTATAATATTTGCGTTCAATTTGTTTAAATTAAATCCAATGATTTACTTTCAGGACGTGTTTTAAATACATTTTGTACATAAATGGCTGCAAATAAATGTTGCTACCAGAATGTCACCAGTCATTGCTTAGTGTTTGTAGTAAACTGCCACCATTATTGTTGCAAAGATCAGACCTGTACAAATTACTTTTCTGATTTAGCACTTTGTATAAAATCAATACCACACCATCCTAAAGACATGTATGGATGCTTTGCTCATGCATCACCAACTGTCCAAGCACTCGCTGTAGAGAGCCGTTAACCACAGGAGATGCAAACACTCCTGTGTGAAGTACTGTCCAATCGAAACGTTCATCTGGAGCACGGAGCTGTGCTGAAAGCCACACTGGCTACATGGTGCACTTAAACACCTGGCACACACACACACCTCCCCCAGCAGATAGACAGACACCTGACACACTGACCGCAGATACATCATCACACACACACACACACACACACACACACACACACACACACACACACACACACACACACACACACTGACATGCCGTCTTACCGCTGTAGAAGCTCTTTAGTGAGGACACACTTGACATGTCGACACACTGAAAGGTAAATAAATGCAGATGGCTTTTTGAGGGGAAATTCATGAGAAGCGGCGGGCCACCCTGGATTTATGCACACAGCATGCTAAGCAACCATATACACACAACGTGTCAAGCATACAGACAATTTTCACACAGCATGCGCTCTCATGGTGCGGAAAGGTGAAATCTATAAACTAACATGAATGCACTCACGCGCACTGCCACTGCATCAATTAATGCAAATTTGGAGACTCGCGTGTGCGTGCGTGTGTGCGTGCGTGTGTGTGTGTGTGGTTGCGCACGGCAAAGGATCACCTGAAATCCAGCTTCCTCGCTGACGGAGCTTCGCGCGCCCTGCGATAAAAGTAGGACAGCGGATGACAAGCTCCATTTTTCATCGCTGATACTTCAGAGACCGGGTAGGAACAGATGCCCCGCTGGGACACGGAAATGCACAAACACAAAGACACACTCCAGCAGGCTGCGAACACTCAAATGCACGCACACTTGCAGCTTACAGGCGCGAGTTGACCTCATTCAGTTTCAATTAGAATCTTTCTCCCCCGACCTTTTTTAAAAAAAAAAATAAATAAATAAAATAATAAAAAAAAAAGTGCAACACTTGTGCAAACTTGCAAAAATCTGCCATGTGGTCTGGTAGACTTTTACTGTTTTTACCCCCCTTTCATAACCTGTTAATGCTTATCACAGCAAAAAAAAAAAGTCTACGTCTGCCGCCACAGCAGTCAAATGATCGTACAGTTGAATTAACACATGTTCAGCTGATGTTGTTTTAGCATCATCTGAACATTAGAACAGTAATGAAGGCGGATTTAGTGCATGACTGTTATATTACAATTCACTTTGCTCTTATTTTCTGTAGTGTACCTAATGAACTGGAAAGTGAGTGTACTGAACACCCTACTAAATGTGTAGACATCTGCAAATAAGGACCATTGTTCTGTCTTCATATATCAGTCCTTACATAGAAGGAATGGATCAGTCTAGAAATGACTCTTGCGGAAGTGATTATATATTGTCAGTCAAACAGAATGACTTTTAATTCCCATTTAAAACAGGCTTTAGTATTAATTTGTCTTGAGCCTATGTTCCGACATGACATTATTTGCAATATTCTCTTTAAATGTCTTAATAACACTCTCATATGACGCATGGACCTCCACCTAGCTGCAGTGCTTCTCAAACGTTTTTTGGTCACTCCCAGCTTTGAACAAGGGGGAATTGTCAAGCCCCATCTGATACAATCGCCCCCCGAACAGAAATCCTGACAAATTACACATTTTTAAATTTATTGAACAAACACAACGTAATGTTACACTTCATAACAAATCAAAAACCATCAACACCAAATGATGCAAAGTTCAAAAGAGAATGAAAGCGCAGTTGTGCCATCACTTGCTTCAAAAGCAAAACTAGTCAAAAATAAAATAATGAAACACTATTTTAGTCACTTGTAATCTGTGCAAAAAGCAACACAAAACAATAAAGCAAATACATTTAATCAAGGCAGGTGACGTTTTCCTGCATTATTGGATTCAGCGAGCCTGTTTTCCTCTGCACATCTTTTCAAAACAGGATCTGTATTTTGTTTTTACCGAAGCAACAGCTGAGAAGCCCATCTCACAAAGATAAGATGTGGCAAAAGGTAGGAGAATACAGACAGCTCTCTAAGGCCCGGTTCGTAGTCGATGCGAACGACACAATGATGAGACAGTGGCACATAGTCCGTTCATAGTGTAAACGGTGGAAGCAAGACGCATGGGCTATAAGTGAATCCCATACACTGCTCACAGACCAGGGGGTAGCAACAGAGTCATTTGAGATATTATTATCCCTATAAATGGCTCTTGTCACTTGTCTCTCGCCCAAATCTCCTGTCCAAACATTAAAACTCTGCGCTCGTATCTGATACTTTAAACCCATTCATTACAGTTGCCAGTTGGCCCTCAGTCTATGCAGCAACTATTTTGACTCAGGCAGTTACCAGCAGCATTTAAGTGGAGAGCTTTGCCACAGTGAGTAAACAGAGTGTAAGAAGTGCCACTCATTAGCCAGACGACCTACTTTTTTCCTTTTTTGTTAAGGCCAACTGAGTTTTTTTTTTTTTTTTTTTTATTATTTTTTTGGAACTGCTTTGAAATTTCAGTCAAAACACTGCTCACCAACTAATGTGCTTTAATGACTGCTAATAATGTGCAAATAAGTGTGCAGGAGTTGGTGGCGTTGTTGGTGTATGTTTGTGCGTGTGTGTTTGGTGGTGAAATATGTCTAACATTTTTCATTCATTCGAGGTGCATAACCATGTATTTGGAGCACTTTACACACATGTACATACATAACACATAAACCAAGACAATACAAACAATACACACATTCATCAGCAGTACATAAATACAAATACACACTCCAGAGACCTCACAGACATAAAGGAAGTATGACACTTTCGAAATTAGAACTTCCAACACCTGCAGTGGCAACCGTGCAATAAACAGCAAGTTACGTTTTCACGCTCATCTGAGCCGACCAGCCTCGCATTTGGTTTGTTCACCCGTACGATATTTACCACCAGTGTCCAATTAAGGCTACATTCTCTCCAGTGGTGCATTAATATTTGTAAAAGTTGGGGGAGAGCATTTAAAGCTGACATCTGGGCGAGTTGCCGCTGAGAAATGTTAGTTTCAGCATCATCGCTGTTTACTGACCTACTGTGATGAGGCCGTTATCTGCTCTCAAAATACAGTTGGATTAGATGGAAGTTAAAAAAAAATAATAAAAAAAAAATAGACCACACTTTAAAGCACTAGGTTATTAACTACTAAATTTGCACACAAAAAAAGAATCATCGCCAAACGTCTGTAGTAATGGAACCACGAATGTTAAGGCAAGAAAGAATAAGAATTACTTCGGTCTCAGTGGGTAAGAGTCATCTGAAATACATCCAGGCTCCTGGTCCACACCAACTTGGAAATAAATAACAAGACACAATAATGAACCCAATCAACAGCTCCACCAAATGTGATGCGACTGAAAGGATCCACAACGGTGTTATGCCCATTCCGGTTGATAACGTTGTCATCATTAGTCCTGTTCATTGAACGCGCCGTGCTAAGTGACCCTCTAAAAAATAGCCAAGCTTCGTCCAGACGGAGCCATGCTAGGTCAAAAGAGTGAAGCATCAGCACTCATTCTGGCATCAGTGATGTACTAAACACCGCTTACTGTACCCTAACATCAAATTCTACCCTTACTAACTGCATGTACTACTGTAATTCTTGAGGAATTCAACTATCTAGAAGTTTTGAGTCTTTCCTTTTTACAGTTGTATTTACAGATTTGTAGAATACCACATACTTTTGGGAATGTATGCTTTCGAGGCTAATGTTGAGCTTGGTTCTCATTTCCCCTGGTATCAACCTGTAGCTTTATATTCACGTGTCTTAACTGGTGAGGTTGCTTTTTGCTGTACATTATATACTGGATTTTCCCCAACCCTTCCTAAAGGCTCAACTCTAACAACAGCTCCCCTTGCATGGAAGGAATGGGCAAGGACTCACTTTATGCATGATTACACTATTTTGACAAAACAACAGGGACTGCTGCCCGGGCTGTCCAGACACTTGAACTAATTCCCGTCAACCAGCTGTTGTTGTGAAGCTCATGCTACAGCCGAATCCCGATCCTGCAGGTATTCACTCCACAAAAGCTGTCAAATCAGACACTTCCTCACCATGAATGCTGACCGTCTCAAGCTTCAGGTATGCGCCCAAGCTATTTAATTTTGATGAAAATGCCAGCACTTCTTCATTGTGCGTTGCGGTCGACAGGGAGCAACTTGAAGACAGACAGGTACCAAGTGTTTTAAAAGCCCAGGGTTGTCTGTAAAGAGATAACATGGGCAGGCCCGGAAGCTGCTCCGAGCAATGGATCTGGCAGTTTAGGCTAACAACAGCCTTAAAGAAAATGGAGGAAGAAGTGGTGCCAAAGTTGCTTCTTTGCTAAGTTGAATCGTTTCAGATAACTGCTGTTTGCTGATGAGATAAATTGAAAGAAAGCAGCTTTTCATCATCAGCAGAAAATACAGTCGAAAAAGCATTTTTTTTCTACAATAAAAGCAGAATAATGTGAATATGTGCCCTTAGACATCCCCCATCTGGTCTGCTTATTATCCCTCTCTGTGTTACTTGTCAGCCTCTCACTCCAAAGATTGTTTGCATATGAGGCTCAAAATGATGTATATATATAAGGCCCTTTTTCTTAAATTTATGTTAGAACTAAGAATTGGAGAGAGGACTGGGCACTGTTACTGCAACTTCAGCACTTTGGTTATCCTCCAGCAACCCCTGCAACGCTAGTGCATAAGGTTTAAAAAGAAAAAAGAAAAAATTAACAAAATCTATTTATACATAAGACATGTGCATGGGCATGACTGACTGCACATTTGGTTAATTAAGAAAAAAAAGTGGAGTGGAAACATTTAAATGTAACAAACATGCAGTTGCCGCAGCAATGTACAGGCACTCAACACCACACAAAGTATATAACAAAATAATAATAATAATAATTAAATAAACTTAAAATAGACAAAACATAATATACTATATTCAGTACTTACAAGAATTAATAAAATTAGTGATTTTTTTTTTTTTTTAATGAAATTGCTGTGAAATTAAATGATCGGCTTTTGAAGAAAGGTTTAAATTTAAAATCTTCTTGAAAAAGTCTAAATGAACCTTTGTACTAACCAGGTGTAACCAGTTCTCTCAGGTTAGGAGTCTGGTAACATGCTATTTGGATTTTATTTATTTATTTTATTAGAAAACTTTGCACGCAATTGGATAGACCTTCGAACAATTAGACATTTTGTTATAAACAAATTGACTACATAGCCCTCAGGGGACAAGGATAACTACATTACTGCCCAAACTATGTGATGACCTGGCAGATATTTACCAGAGCAGTTCCCACTAGAGCGGTTCCAGACCAACTTTCCACCACACATTATTTGAGGGTGGGGAAGCTGACTTGACTTCCAGGCTACCTTTGTAGAATTATACCTACAGATATTTTACAGTAACAAATTACAATTTCTTATACAACTGCTGAGCTTCCTTTGCATCCATGTGGCTACAGCTCTACACGTGCTAATGTGTGACAGAAGTGTGATAGAAGCTGAGCTATTTCTTTATGAAAAATTCTGCCATGCAGTCACAACTTAGTTGTTGTTTATGTTGCCAGTAAATCGTTACAAGTCAGAAACTGTGAGACTTCATCTGCAATCATATGTGTGAGAAACTGTGGCCTTATTATAACCAACCCTTTGTTTTTGTTTCCACTGGAGCCAGGGTTTAGTTCTGAAGTACCTGCGTATTGACTCGTCCAGCAAGCCTAAATGGGGACTAGATTTCCTCGTCCTGTCTGCTGGGAATTATTTTCCATTTTGCAGCTCCACGCAGGGCTTTAAAAACAAAGAGATGCCTTCTAAACACTGGCAGATAATTGGCTGGGACTTGCGTTGGAGTTGCGAAAGTGGAGATTATGTTTTGACAGTTTTTTTTGTAAGCGTGCATTTGTGTGCTGCACATGCACAAGCTCGGCCAAGCGCATAACTGCAAATGGTAGAAAACTTGTGTCCTATTAATCACGCTCACAGATAAACACGTCTACGCATGGGCACTGCGTAGAGAGAGGCATTTTAACAAAGGGGCATGGATGTGAAAAAGAAAAAGTAATATCCGTCTACTTTTTAGAGGGATTCACCCAGAGACCACCAGAATACAAAGCAAGTCATATGCCAGACATTCACAAAATCAGTGAATCAAGAGGGTTATGAATAAAACACTAACTGCAGAATATATCAAACTATTTAGAAATAAATCTAGTGAACTGCGATCTAGTGGCTGAAATCTGGACCTCACTCTAATTTGTGATGTCAATGTGTCTCTCTAGAGTTAACCTAAAGGGCTACACATGCTCAGGTGGTCATCATTCATCCATCTCCATCTTATAAACATGTTTATTTTATTATTTTCTTTAACTGGATTGCTGTCTGACTGTAGAGTTGTGACACTTGTGAACAAACTGATTCTAGCTCTCTAGAATGACCGATAGAAACGCAGTTGCCTTTTATTTATATCCCAGTCAGTGTAAAGTTTTTTTTACTGAATTGTCCGCGGGATAAATAAAGTAGAATCAACATTAAGAATAATTCAAACTCAGATATCTCACCAACAGAATATATATTTGACATTTGAATGACTATTTCAGATGTGCAAATGTGTTCCCCTCAGACAGGCATCTAAATAAATGTCAAAATAAGCCATTTGTTTGAAGGGAGACGAATCTTGTGTCTCATCTCTGTCTGACTGAGTAACGCTTATTAGACTTGATTTATGTTAAAAGATTTAATATTAAGAGTCTGGATTAAGTGTATTCGGCTGATGTGAACCAGCCTACTTTAAAATACAGATCTGCTCATTTTAAATTTAACACAGGGATGCACGATGGTCCTTCTCTTCTAAGGTTACAAGTATTTTTTTTCTCTGTTAGATGGTTTATATATTAGTTCTGAGAACTTTGAAGCCACTTTGTGTTATTTGTCTAAAAAAATTAGACTCACTATTTCAAATGCTACATGTATATACTGACCTAAAATGTATCTTTATAGCAAGGGTTCCAAGGACTAATTTGTCAAGTTACAATGTTTAGAAGAAAAAAAAAACTAAATGTAAAAATAATTGTCTGAATCCAAATATGTGTACTATATTTAAACTAAATGGTATCTGTATCTAGCAGTGCAATCCCACAAATATACCTGAAATATAGTGTGTCTCTTGTGAAAAAAAAGCTCAAATTAATCTAATTAATTGCTAATTCTGTTATTTTACCTTTACAGTAATATCCAGACAGTTTTATGTTATGAGCCCATTCATTTTTAACCAAAGGTTATTCTCTCTCTCTCAATGGCAGGTAGAATCCAAGCAACTAAAAATGTGTACCTGACACCACTGGATAGGTAATACAATGAATATCCCCTTTGAATATAAAGAAAAATGTTACCTTTACATATGTGTTTAAGAAACAGGAAGTTGCCATAACTTCCTGCAGTGAGATACATAATCACAATCGTGTTTCATAAAATTAGGTAAACTACCTCAGTCATAAATCGTTCCCCTTTTCTACGCGGTGAACATTTATCAGATGAATTACTTTCATCCAGAAAAAAAAAAAAAAAATAAAATAAAATAAATAAAAACCCTGAGGTAAGCGTTCCAGTTCCTTCCACATCACTCAATTGTATGGAATCTCACAGTAATGACAGGTGGAGTAAGGAGGACTGTCAATGTATTTATGCATAAAAATGATGAAAGGAAACAAAGACTTCCCAACCAAACAAATGAAATGGAAATATTCTGCAATGATATTAATTTATTCAGGAAATTCACATATCTGTGAAGAGTGAAAGGTAGGAAGTTAATTTCAAGGCCAAATTAGAGTTGATCTGTTCAAAGGTGTTTCAAATCAATGGAAATAGAGGTGTTCAGGTGCCTCATTTAGTTAAAAATAAATAAAAAAGAAATCAGGCATTTTTCACAGTCTGATCTTCACAGCACATGTTTGTGGAACTGCACGATGGCACAGACTAACGGCTCATTTAAAGTACAGAAAAACATAGACGGCGTAACCCATGCACATTTCCTATGCCGGTGCGAGCCACTTACACTTGTGTGCTCATCAGTCTGACTCCCAACCCAGACACAGGTCGACTGTGTGTCTTTTTTGCTCATTTTTGTTTCCGCGACTAAAAAGTCAGAAGCTAGCCACCAAGAGCGAGCATGATGTAGAGATTTTATCAATCAAAAATCAAAAATGATATCCCTATTCTGACTGAACACACGTTCAGCCCTACATTGTGACTCTGTGATGCTATGACCTTGGCACAAATGTGCATAACTCCAAACCAGACCGCTCAAGAATCAAAGAGTGCATCTAGAAACAAAAAAGAAAAGAAAAGAAAAAAAAAAAACAGTTATTCCCAGACCCTTTAACTCTGATAACATGAAAAACGTTCTGCACCCCAGTGTCCCCACCTTAGAAAGAAAACCTACTGGCGGTGTCACTGTTCAGTCATCTTATCCTAATTGCATAATCTTAACATTCAGCCTCAGTTTGACTTCGAGTGGCTCGGGAACCGAGAGCACGAACGCGGTCGCTACCAACTTTGTACGACATCGTTATAAATAAACAAGGGTACTCATCCTACGGTTCAGTTACGCCACTTGAGCTGTCAGAGAGCAGATGATAACAGGAGGAGGCATTTGTGGCAAGTATATGTGAGCGAGCTAAGAGCGCATTTGTCTTAAGACATTTCTCACAATTATGATCTATTCCGAGTCGCCCGTGGGACCGTGTAGTTGCTGGTTTCCGTGCTTACCTCTCACTCGCTTAGCATTCTCACACACACTCAAACCTTCTCAGCAGCACCAAAGCATGCCTCTGGATCACATTCGGTTATCATCCAAGTAAGCACTTGAAGCCATAGCGTGTCCAAGCCGTTGTTATCGTGTGCCCGCTCTGTTCTTTCCTCTGCCTCCTTTGCACCTCCTTTGTCTGCCACTTGTACAGCATATGAAGACTAATGGTTTCCACATTAGTCTTCATATGCTGCTTTATTAATTGATAAAAAATTAGATGCCAATAGGTTTCTGAGAAATCTTAAAGCCTATTGGGAGAGAGAAAAAACACTAGATAAGATTGCTATAAATAATTTGTTTTCTTTTTTAATGGCATCCCATTGGTACAGTGGCTACACGACAGAACACTGAAGTGCAAACTGTATCATCATGCAAGTCTGGGAACTTGCTCATGTGTTGGCTGTAGTGGGTCTGGGATCATTTTCATGCTGTAATGTTCCTCCTCTGCCAAGTCTGTTGATACTTGGACTCACTCTACCTCTACGTATCATGGTTCGCACTATAACAGTCAAATAAAAGACAAAGAAAATATCCTCCACACAACTTGACATTCAACAGCCAAACATAAATTTTGTTGTAAACGAATGCAACACTGGTACACGTCTTGTCTCATCAAACCTGCACGAACAATTTGACTGGCCAAACAGATCACTGCCGATCTTCAAGCATGATCGGTTCCCAACTGAGAGCAATTCATTTTTGTTGTACGAATGTTCCATAAATGCATTTGTATTTATTATATTTTAAAAAGTGTATGCTGAAATATATTTACTTTAAACAAAGAAAGTCCGTTTCTGAAGGTGTACATTCTATGGAGCCATGCCCCATATTTCGGGGCATAGTTAATGAATTTAAATAAATGAGGGTTTTCTGGAGTTAATCTATTTAAGCATTCAACCGAATTAAGCATGGAAAATGAGACTCTTTCTAGTCTTACAAAAACGTTTATTGTATAAATGGTTGAACTAAATTTTGTTTTTGTCTTTTTTGGTCCATGTGAAGGATTTTCTTTTTCAATAAAACCCATTACATTGTGCAAAAAAATGAAAATAACCCTTAAAATGCTTTTGCCAAAATGAAGCAGTAGCATGGCTTTTTGCCTTGCATCTCCTCCTGCTACATTTTCTTCATCTTCCCTACCTTTTTACTTTTGTACTCCCTCTTTCTCATTCAGCATAGCTCACACACCTTTGAATAATTAAGATGCAATAAATCCCATTGTCACATCAGATTTTCCAGGCTCCATCCGGTGCCTGTAAATATGGTTCAGGGTGTGCGAGATAGAAAAGGTGAGATACTCCAAAAACCCGCTTTAGTACTGAAAGAAGACTTCTTTACTGACTGTCACCCTTACTCAGAAATACAGCGCTCTTAAGGCAAACAAAAATCCATGGCAGGCCCCTTCCTCGCGTATCGTAACGTGAATCGTCATGGATGCATGGGGAAAGGCAGCAGAGTGCAAATAGCTGTTGGATGAAAGCACCGCAATCTGCTCAAAAACGCTTCAGTCCAACTTTTCTTTGGCAGGTGATTTGGTTTGGCCTTCATATTCTTTGCACTTGAACACAATCCCCGGGGCACACCCGAGTGCACACAATATACGCTTCCCAACCATCTGAGCCCATATGCACATATATATAGTAAACAAGTGTGATTCTTGGGCAGAGGGGACACAGCAACGATCTACAACTGCTAATGAAACTAATTTCATTTCACGCTAACACACACACACACACACACACACACACACACACACACACACACACACACACACACACACACACACACACACACTCATGGTGTGTCTGTGCTGGAGTGATAACCCAGGAAGCAGAAAGGATTACCTATGACATGTTATCATGTCAAGGTATCACTCTCATTCCAGTCATTTTGCATAGAATGCTCTATTAACACAAGTCCTAAGCAACAATGACGAATTGAAACACCATCTTTCAGACTGAATACAGTAACATTTCAGTCATGCGCCACATTTCAAAATGTTAAATTGGTTGCCAGGCTGGCACAACTCATAAAAAGTCACCCCATTGTAAATGAATGATAGACAAAGCAAAGAAAAGAAGAAGTAAGCCAGAACACAATCTCAAAATATTTCTTTTCTCTGCCAGAAAGGCTTTGATAAGATGGAATGCGGCTGCAAGCTGTTTCATTAATGGACGAAAAGGTGATCAATGACAGCTCTTTGACACATAGCCTTAACAAAGCCTGTTTGAATATTGCAACTTCCAGAACACATGTTGTCACAATGACCACTAAAACCCAGAGTGCTCCTTCATGAACAACAGGGTCATGTAACCAACTCTTTCTGGAGGCCAGCTCTCATCTCCTCCCTCATGATGACTTTACATCCGGCAACCAGACAGGGACAAGTGATTAGACCAATTTGACCAGGGTCTTCTGTATAGTTGCCAGATGAAACAATCTAAATACAGTATAGGATTACGTTTCCAAATCTAGTGGCTGCCAAATGACCAAACAATTTTGGCTCCCCTGGTGACACTTTGATGTTGCCAGGCCAAAACTGACTATTAACAGAATAAAAGCTTTCCCTGAAGTTATTTTGTCAGTTGTTTGTCATTTTCGATTCACTCTGTGGGAGATTATGTTCCTCTGTTCAGAAGAATGTGAGCAAATCGTGATTTCTACTTTCTTTGCCTTGCTGGCACAAATGTTACACAAAAAAAGAAGGAAAAAAGTAAAGAAAACCTGGTGTCTGTCGTTTGTTTTTGGTTTGATTGGTATAGCCATCTACCACCAAACCTATGGTCATTACTGAGACTCCTGTGTTGTCTAGTATATTTCCTCAGTTGTGAATGTCATGTTATGGCATTCTGACAGTTTTTTCCTGTGGGCTTGGGTATCTAAAAGATCTGCAACATCCAGTATCGCTGCTGCACACGTTGTATTTTTCCTGGACTAGAGCTCTGAATCCTATGGCTTCACGATAATATTGGGTAATATTGCTTCTTCAAAAGGCTGCTCTCAGTCTGTGGGGTAAAAAACTTCAATCCCCAACAGTCACCTTGAATTCTAAATACTTTACAGATTCAGGTTAAGGAAGGCCAGAGTGGAATAAATGTTATTAATTCAAAATGTTTCAAACCCACCCATTTATTCACATTAGGAGCCATGTCAAACTCCAATGTTTTGTTAACTTGCACATCAGCTGTAATTGAATGTTAACACATGTTGATTTTAACCAGATTTTTGTTTTGTGAGTAATAGCCTTGCTCTGCAGTTTGCTAGAAATTTGACAATGTGCAATAATTTTCCATCTGGCATTTATGTTTTGCATTTCACTTCCACCGTTCTTATCTTCTTGGGACCAACACAAGCCATAAAATAATGTGAAATGTTAAAAACAAGAACTGTGCAAAACAAATCTAATGCTTGTAGAGAAAATAGCAAACACCATAACAAATTCATGCAAATTAAACTACTCCCCACTAGACCCCATTACCGAGTGCATAGAATACAGCTGTAATTACAAAAATGCACTGTTTCATTAACCTCTGGATGGAAAAGAGCTACAGCTTCAAGATCATGTTCACGGAATATAAAAAAAAATTATGAAAAACTGCGTTCTGTGTTCATTTTGTGAGGTACGTCTGGGAGGGGTAAGCAGCGTGAGTGTTGTCATACCTCTTCTGGTTTCTGTGCCGTCTCTGGCTGTCTACACTGTGTGCAAACACAGACTTGGAGAAGATAATTCATCTCTTAAACCGTGAAATATCCTCAAGGCATCTTCACAGACCTGCAGAAATAGGGACACATTTGCACACTATCTGAAACACACACACACACACTTCAGCAACCAGTGAATGGTAAATCCGTGAAAATACATCAGAAAAACCTCAACTGCAAAGACAGAGCAAATAAATTACATATATACACACACACTGTATACATTTATATGAGTATGCCTGTGTGTGCTTTCATGCACTGTGTGAAAAGAAGAAAAAAATATATACTAATTGACTTAGTAGATAAGATTTCCAATTTGCCATTTCAATCTAACCTCTCAAGACCCCTGCAAGGTTGAGTCAATGTGCGCCTTTATGCACTTGTGTTAAGGACATGTGCTAGCAGCAAAACAAATTATCCAGTTACACTAAAACATAAACCAATGCTGCCTTGGGTCACCGCATCAGATGGTGGAAATTAATTGGTTCAGTAAACTAACGGTGTACATGTGCTTCATAGAGACTTAACTGTTCAAGTTTCTGCCTGATTAAATGTTTTTCCTAGGGAAATTTGCAGAGCAGGACAAGAGGACAACACCATAAATAAAAAGGTAAAGGGAAGCCTGGGAAATGAGCAGATCTCTGGTTTTGCTCTCTCAAAGTGTCGTGATGTGGGGCATTAGATAGGACCCAAATTCAGACACAAGGGAAGGCAGGAACTGGAAACCAAAAAAAAAAATGAATGGAACTTACAAATCTGGAACAAAAAGTGCTGCAGTTGCAGAGTAATCCAAAAAAAACTAAAAGTAAGACAGATCTCAGGAAAAACAGAAGCACGTGGAGACACCGGGGTACATGCACAAACAGGATACTACAGGGAATTGAATGGGGCTAATTCAACAGACAACTTGACAAAGTGAAAAGAAGGGCTAATGAGAGAGGAACACACAAGGAGAAATCAATCATGTAATCAGAGGAAAAACGCACACAGGAAGTAAAGCAGGACACATAACACCAAGGAAGAAACTTACAAGCTAAAAAAAGGAAACCCAAGGAAAATCAAACAGGGTTATGGAAAATATTCAAATGCTAATACCATGACAGAAAGGTGACAAAAACTTGGGCAGTTGTGGAAAATAGGGGGAGGATAATATTGCCATGTTCTGGATGAAGGGCAGATTAGTCTGAATGAGATTCTCTGCTGTCTAATACATTTTCTGAAGCCCTATTTTTGACAGTGATGCAGTAATTTAGTTTCAGCTGTAGCTCCTAGGCTGATGGGAATCTAATGGTTCGTCCATTTTTGTCAGGCAATTTGCTTTACCCAGTACAAAATAGAACTGGGGACAGTAGGTATAGGAACAATTAAGAATCCTCATAAATCCAGAGTCTGTATCAATATTCAGTACTGTGTGTTGGGCATTCTTTCAGGTCTGTGTAATGTGAAAGCATTAATTTAAATATTAACCCACACCCAAACCTTAACCCAATGCAAGTGATTATTAGCCACCAAAACCTGACTACCCACCACCGGATTATGCCATTACTATTAATGGTGTCTCTGATTTCTGTTTTTGATGCCTGTGGGAATGCTGGAACAGGAATCACAATGGACGCGAGGGGCTTAAGTTAATCAGGAAGCTTATAGTATAATCAGATGGGAGTGATGAACTGGAGGCTTGGGGAGTTGAAATTATATGATTGACAGCATGCGATAGACTGCTGACATATCCCTCGCACTTAGTCATTTAATCTAAAAGTCAGTCTTGTGGAAAAAGAAATAATCACATTTTATGTGAATAGAAAACATAAGCAATGGCTTATGTTAGAGGAAATAAAGCAATAAGTTTTATTATTCTGTCCAAATATTGGACAGTTTATTGTTTTTATTGATAATTCACTGATTAACTGGGCTGTACGTAGTTTTGTAGCTTTTAAAAGCTGGTGGAAGAAAGTTTTGAATCTTATTGACGGCCTTTAGAGTCCTATACATACTTCCCATATACAGCTATTTACTTCCAGCAACAACCGACATCTGATATGTGTCAGTATGTGTAAACCTAATGAATATTTTCCAGAAAACATTCCACAGAATACACTCTGTTGACCGACCCGTGGGACATGTAGACAACATGAAATGGCATGTCTCGAAATGTGTACCGGTGTTTAGTTTTTGTGTTCCTGTTTTTGTTGCATATAAGTTTTCTATTCACACACACACACACAAAAAAATATTATTTCTTTTTCCACAAGACTGTCTTTAAGATTAAATGACTAAGTGTGAGGGATATGTCAGCAGTCTATCTCATACTGTGAATCATATAATTTCAACTCCCCAAGCCTCCAGTTCATCACTCCCATCTGATTATACCATACGCTTCTTGATTAACTTAAGCCCCTAGCATCCATTGTGATTCCTATGGCAGTATTCCCACAGGCATCAAAAACAGAAATCAGAGACACCATTAATAGTAATGGTGTGATCTGCTGCCGCTGGGTAGTCAGGCTTTTGGTGGCTAATGATCATTTGCATTGGGTTAGGGTTTGGGCATGGGTTAATATTTAAATGAATGTTTTAACATTACACTGCGGTGGTGTTTTATATTACTAGCTGAAGAAGTGTCTACAAATCCAGTTAGTGACAGCTTTGTAACTGTAAGGCCAAAATGAACAATGTCTGGCCATGGGGATTAGTTAATAAAACCAGTCTCTCCAGGACGTAAATTGTACTGCCTAGTCCTAATACTGGGACCAGTACTTGACAAATCTTAACATTTCGGCAACTAACCATTTGAATACTACATACCATCCAAGACCAAAGCAGTCCATATGAACACCACCCAAAATGCAAAAAAACAACAAACAATCAAACAAAAAACTTTACATTTAATGTTACTGTTCAGCATGTAACAGATAAGGAGATATTGGATTCATTCCAAACAGATCATCCATTATCCTTGTTGTTTTAGAAAGCTATTGAGCACTTTCTCTTTCTCCCTATTTTCTCCCTCTCATCGGTCTATGTATCTCCCCGTGGGCATGAGAGGAAGCTGGATAAAACTTCACCAGGCAAAGAGACCAGTAATTGTTTATCGATCTATATCAATAAGCGCAAAGCTCATCTGTGAACAACAACTTATTTCCAATACAGCCGAGCAAAGAAAGCAGCAACTCAGGCGTTGATAGCTCCATTAGCAATGCACACACACAAACACACACATATAAGCATAGATTTTGTTGGAATACTTTAACATGTAGAGAAAATATAGACAGAAACACTGAGGCAGTAAAGAAAATATCCACAAGATTAATTAAAAATACAGCTGTCTGTCAAGTCTACCCCACGGATAAAGAAATCTCAGTCAAGAAGCTGAACATCCATAAGCTCAAGTGCTGCTGATCCCCCACCTAATATAAGATATAAAAGTGTATCACTGTATTTCTGGTCTGTTATTTTTGAGCTGAAAGAGTGATCGAATGGCAGTGAAATGAAAATATAAAACTACTACTGTGATTCCTGCCGGGTTGACATCGCCATTCCACGCTGGTAATAAGGGGAGGCAGTTGGTATGGAAACACTGAGTGATGTCATCTGTAATAAATTCTGCGGCCTATGAGATGTGCATACAGGAGAGGTGGTGTGCTTGGTTTTGTGTAATCTAAGGAGATGATGGCGTTGCATAGTTTGACTTGTGCTGACGGGTTTGGAATACACCTCAAACCATTAAAATGTAATATTTACCTTGCTCTTCAAATCTTAACATAGAAGGTACAGAGAAATAACAGCTTTGAATTATTAAAATAAATAAAATATACACCTTAAGTTGTTAGTTCAGTGACATACATGGTGTGAAAAACTGCATCAGCACTGTTATTGTATAGAATGTGGCACCTAAAAATAGAAATAGAACTGAACAAAATAAAATAGCTCCTGCCAAAAACGACAGATATCCTGTCAAGATACCTTCAAACTAAAGCAAAACTACTCCATCTGCAAAAGCAAACACACACAAATACAAATTCCTGCTGCTAGCAGACGGTCTGTACCCCTTATTTCACTGAGAAGCCAGAAGATGAAAAATGTACAGACTCTACATTCCTAAACACTGACAGTGAAAGGCTGTTTCATACAGAATGTACAATTTAATTTAAAAACTGAATCTCAGTTTTCCATATGGAACACTGTTTCAGCCTCCTTTGCCGGAGTTAGTAGATTTTATTATTTCTTTTATACCTTTGACTTTTGGGTTACAAATTAGCTAGTTGGTCCCATGTCAATTCACCTACCAGAATAGTCCATTAACTCATAGACTGCAACGTCCTCAAACTCAAGTTTAAATTACTTTTTATTAATTAAAATTCATTTCAAACATGTTAAAATGGCTAAACAGCAAAATAAAGAAATGTCTATGTAACAAAATGACCTAATAAAAAAAAAAGTTTTCTGCTGACAAAGACAACGTAGCATAGGCCGAACGATAAAGACAAAAAAAAGTAATTTTATTGTACATCTTAAATGTCACTGCAGTGTTGCAAGAACACTTCTGTGTCAAAGCTACTTCAAACACAACATTTGTGGCTCATATACCTTCTTATGAACTTGCAGCAAACCTTTTTATAAGCGTCAGATACTGTATCCCATTACAATCACTATGTTAGTAATAAAAGGATAAGGCAAGTCATATTCTATATACTTACTAAGTTAAATTAAAACCAATAAAAAACGTACCTTACGATCTTCAGTACCTTGTTCTTCTGCGATAAACACAGTTTAAACAAACTAAATACGTCTCAACACTTCATTCACTCATTAAAATGAATACAGGCACTGTAGTTTATTTCAGACAGGCCAATGTACTGCAGTCAATGCTCACAAGAGGACCAACATTCATATTTGAGTAACATGTACTAAAACCTTTAATTCCCAGATATTTTAGGAAATGACTAATTAAATCACTAGGCTGATCTTCAGTTATGCAGAACAGACAGGGAGAGACAGGGTGATGGAGTTGTGTGGTATTGAGAACTATACTTAAGCACTGCGTAAGCTCTGAGATGTCAGTGATGAGAAAAATACTGTAAAACTATCCATTAATTATGGCACAGTACACACTGCACCAAACCTGCATGACATTTTCCTTTGCCTGTACTACCATTGCACCTATTTTGAAATGCAACTCGTCACATAATCACAGTCTTTTAATCAAATGCAGTCTTTAAATTGTGATTCATCACACGAATAAAATAAACTCTTAACACTGAAATAAAGACAGAAAGGCAAGACACAAACCTGATAGGTCACGCTAATGGGCAGTCACCGGGAACAGAGGAAGTTGTTGCCAGCAGCCATTGCAGGGTTGCAGTTTCAAAAGGTTGGCCTGAGAAATCAGGGAAAGAACTGACACTGAATAAAGTTCACACAGCAAAACACCCACCAGGAGAGGTGCTTGCACAAATTCACTGAACGTCACAGCTGCCATTTTGTCCTGAAGCAAAGAACACCAGCAAGCGACAGACGTCAACATGTTTTGTCTGTAACAGACCCCGGAAACAAGGAAGGAGACAGATTAAAGCTGGGAAATGGATAATTAAATGTTCATCAGTAAGTATCATTAAGCCCCTGCATATTATATCTCCACAATATCCCTGATCATTGTCAAGTTCAAAGCACATTTCTCCAAATGTGTCAAACGGATGTGAATTTCTTTAAGGAAATATCCTCTAATATAGCTAAAAGAGAACAATTATTGGACTTAAATTGATTTGATATGAATCCCTGCAGGGAGCTACAAAGTAAAAAGCATCTCTTAAAAATCCCAAGTCAAATCATTTAATTCTGCCTTTATGCCAATGAACATCCTGCATCAGATGTCAGAAGTTCATACAATTCTTTTCACAACAAATTTGAATCACTGTTAGGATTATAGGATTAAGTCAAGTTGCATCTCGTGAGCAATGTCGTAGCATTCATAGACACACACCAGTTCAAATGAAAACAATCTGGCAACGCCTCCCTGGGAATTTCAGCTGAAGAATTATTATTTGTTAACAATCAATACTAATGAGGCACTCGGGTTCGTCACATCACCAGGCAAGTGGCAAGATTCCATCCACGAAACTGTTTTTATTCAATACAAATGATTAGCCAAGGCCAGCTTAGATTAAAAAAAAGGCAGTTCACACTACCAGGCTGACACAAAAAAAAGTTGCCTGCAGTGGAGCTGAAGCACTGAATCTAAACACAACATTAAAGGGAAATCTGGCTCCAGCAACGTGCAGGACAGGGAGCGGGATGTCAGCAAAAGACTGACAGTGTTAAGCAATACACATCTAAGACAAAAAAGATGCAGAGGAATACCAGATGTGTGTGGAATTGTTTCAGCAGCAGCAGCAGCAGCAGCAGCACAGTGTAACTTCCAGCATGGCTCCTAAGCCCCAACAACTCTGACAGGCAGTACTTGGACTCAAGAAAGGGGAAACCTGTGGGACTTGACACGCTAACACAAGGCAGTCACCAGTAGTGGTCTGTAAACGACCAATTTCCACATGACTGACCCACAAGGAAAATCACTCACAGAAGTTAGGCTAGCCAGAACAAGGTGTGCATGTGGTTTGGGGTCAGGGAGGAGCTCGGCAAACAGCTTCCTGTTCTTCGTGTAACTCTACTGCAGTTAATTGACTGGCAATAGTCCAGCAAAAACAACAACAACAACAACAAAAAAGACACAAAAAGCATCACAGACCTGAAGAGACAGACAGTGATACATCACATCTGCTACACTACCATGATTTTTTATCCTTAAAGTAATTGTTGAATAATTATTTTTTGTTGTTTTTTTGTGTTGTTTTTTGCAACAAGCTACAGACATTTATATGCAATTCCTTGGCAAACTGATTGGATGAAGTGACGATGAAGTGAAATGTCTTATTTTATATTTTGGTTTGCCTACAAATTCAATAATCATGACACAATATATTATTTAGTGCTCTAGAGGTACTGGCAGGTGGATTTTCACCTTGTGAGGCCTGTTGTTAAAAAAAGGCTAACAAATTAACCTTTGGTATCATGACACCATGTCTTGTTGTATCAAGGCATTCTCAGCAAGTTGTTGCCCCAACATCCAACATGCTGACTACCAAAACCAATCATTCAGTTATCATCTAAAATATCCTTCGAGGTTTCGTGATGACATCAAACAAAATTATCATTGTGTGAGTGGTCAAATACGTCAGCAAGCATCATTAGATTGAAGCCAAAAACCAAGACGCCATAGCCAATATTTGCAGTATCACAACTTTAATTAACCCATGCAGATATGGCCTGCAGCCTGCTGACTCCTTTTCGTTGTCATTATGTTGCCAATGGAGCCAGCCACTAATGTTCTGCTTTTACTCTGGCTCTGGACATAGGAGGGGTAAAACATCTGAGTGATGCATTGTTTCTTTCACAAACCACAAGTACATTCATACTGTTTCTTAAAGATAGTGTTACTTTGATGCAGTCTTCAGTGATTTGTCAGAGCGTCGGAGGATTAGTCGAGTTTGTGAGATGTCAAAAAGATCAAGACCAAAAAAGACAGACTCAATGCTTTCAGGCTAAATGTGGATGTTTCTAGGAAGTCCGTGAGAGCTGAAGCCTGTCCAACTCTATGATCCAGCATGTCTTCAAGAAGAGATACTTTTCTGCTTAGAAAATGTGCTATAACTGTTCAGTTAATCTCAAGTCTGGTTTGGTCACCTTGAGCTCAAGCTCCCACAGATTCCATTTGAAGGACATGAGGTGGGGCAAAAGTATGGAGTCCAGGAGTCTGGAGTCAGTTGGATTCAGCCTGAGATGGCCTTCTTGGTCATGGTGCAAATGTTCAGGAATATGATGATCGGTACAACTAAAATCAGCAGCTGAAGCCGGTATGACCATGAACGCTAAACTCTTTTCTAAGTAATTTTAGAGCACTAATACTTACATTTATCACTTCTCCATAAGAAATTTATACCATAGTCATTCAACTTGTTGAAGTGCATGAATATTTGCTGCATTAGGTGTCTTTTGGAAATGTAATTTGTAAGACTAACAACTCCAGTCAAATGGACTGTGCGCTGCAGTACAAACATCTGAGGTCCAGTCCCCCTTTTCTTTTGTGTTGCTATGACGACCAAAACAGTAATACAGGTGACCTCTGTAGTAATTAGGTGTTTGTGTGCGATAGAGAAAGTGTCAGGAAAAGGGGAGAGATAATTACCTTGCTGCTTGCAACACTGACACAAATGTATTGCCAAAGGCTGCAATTACACTCTGTCACGTTCTTTAGTGCAATGAAGTCAATTGTGCAGAAGTGCAATCATGACTGTGCTGCCCCAGTGCATTTAATCCCTCTTATGTTGCTAATAATTAACATTATTTCATCATTTTCATATAAGAATCAATTACATTTTCTATGTACAGCATTTGTGTCTGATATCAATAGTTGAGCGCTTCAATCTGAACAAAACGTCTAGTCTGGACGAATGATGCTACATTGCTACATAACAAAGAAAATGACAAGATCCATTATTGCTTCAAGAGCATTTAACATAACATGAGCACATAAGTCGATGTGTTTTCATTTGCTAAAACGGCCATAAGTAGGACTTAGCATTTCAAAGACATTCCAAGCCCATATTTTAACTATAGGTGTATAAAGTAGCTGTTCAAACTGATTATCTGATTTATACACACAAAAAACACACACAGAAAAACCTAAGCCCTCAGCTGTTGTGACCATTAGTTTAGAAAAGGACAGAGGTGTCATCATGGCTTCCAAAAGTTTACAGATAATCTACATGTTTTTCTTCCAGAATCATAACAACTGTATATCCAGGCCACATGGTTCATGCTAAGTGTCTGAAAAATATATTTCAGCATCTTCAAAATAAATGTCAAATGTATGTGCATTTCATATTACCATGATACACATCATTATGATGCAATTACACGATGGTATCCCTATCATTAAAATATGACTAGCTTTCATCTTACAGCAGTGAAGGTGGGTGATGACAACACCCCGCAGTGCTACATAATGAGATTTTATCCCTATAAAGTGTCACATGTTTGAGAGGACTTTCATCCTGCAGCATATTGCAAAAAGGAGACCTTATATTTTAAAGCTGAACATCTCAGCCCTGCAGGTCAAGGACATCCTTTGGAGGGGTTGAGATGTTTAAAAATGTGACAGAGGGAACATCAGAACATGCAAATTCTATCACAGATCCCCATTCATTACAGTGAGTTGAGCTGAGCAAAAGCTGATCTCCTTTTATTCTGAATTTGCTGTATTTTATTGTGTATGGGTGCGTGAACATGCATGTGTGCATCAGCTGTTTTCCTCTCAAGCCAACATCTGCTGCATGATAATTGCTGTCTGGAGGTGTATAATGTTTCTGTGGAGGCGGAGGAGAATGTTTCTGCAAGTGTTTCTGTCTGTGTGTATGTGCATGTGTTTGTGTAAAGGATAGAGAGGAAGGCTGAGAGGAAGACTGGCAGGAAATGGATTGGGAACACATACTGTGGATAAAATCAGGTTTCTCTTATTTAGCAGAGATCACCTGTGTAAAGCATCAGGCGTATATATAAAATGAAATCAAATATCTATGCACCCTTTGCAATTTTGTTCCTTTATTGCCTTTAGTCCTGAAATGAAAACCACAATAATTATTGTTCTCATGTTCACTTTCATTTGAATATATTTTTGTAACAAGCAATGGGCAAAAGGCTGTTTATGAGATAATTGTAGATGGAAGTTAACTCCTGCTGACTGTTTTGAACATAAAATAGGCCAAAGAGGAGAAAACTGAAATTATTTTGTCTAGCATGCCAACAAGCTATGTTTTCTATTCTACATATGTCAAAGCCACATTACGAGGTTTTTCTGCCCAAAGGAAGGGTTAGAGTTCGGATTAGTGAGATTAGGGAATAACTGTTTGATCGACAAGGGTAAAAGTAAGCCTCAAGGCAAGAAAGGGCTGGCCATTCAATCGTGTCTCCAAACACCCGAACATAATTAAGTTATTTTTTGTTATGTAGTTGTCCTGGAAGCTTAACAGCATCTGTACTTCCTTTGTAAAAGCCACAGGAAAAAAGAGAGCCCTAACCCCCTTCATGTGCACCTCCGATGGAGGCACCATTGTCAACTTCCTGACGACCTGCATCAGTGTATGGTACAGCGCCTGCAACACGTCCTCCAGCTGAGGGCTGGAGGGACTTACATCAGGAAAAGCTGACAAGGTGACTCTGTCCCTTCCCTTCAGGACATCTACAACTCCCACCAGCGGCTGGGACAAAGGGGGGACCCATGTAAGTGCAAAAAACGGGAGCTGGAAAGAATATATACACCATCTTCAAGTGGTCACAAAGTGTTGGCCAATTGATCCTGTCTTCAGAAGGCGACCAGAAAATCGAAAAAATCCTCTTCATTGGCTACAGTTCAGTTTGCAGTACAAACATCCTTCAACAGCTCATCCACAAGCTGGACCCTCCTGGACTTGATATGTCTCTGCGCAACTGGTTACTTGACTTCCTCACACAAAGACCTTGGGTAAGTACGCGTCAGCAATACCACATCTTCCCCCTTAAGGCAGGGGACACCCAGGTAAGTGTGCTCAGATCTCTCCTCTTCATTCTACTCCAACCCTGCTGTGGAGAGGGTGATTAGCACCAACATCCATTGGCCTACATTAGGTGATGTGTTTCCAACAACGAGAGGCTGGCCTTCGTGAGCTTGGTACAACAAGGCTCGAAAAAAATGACATTTTTACACACTTAACAGGCCCGGTTAGCTCAGTCGGTAGAGCATGAGACTCTTAATCTCAGGGTCGTGGGTTCGAGCCACAAATTGGGCGTGACATTTATACTTCCGAGCCTCATTCAAAGAACAATAGCCATCAGAGTCCTTGAAAGCAGAAAGTCATGTCGTTCTGCCAGTCCACCTGGGATTTGGACAGAACTAAAAACGAGGTGTAAATTGACCATACAAATGTTGTTTTTCGTTTTCTCCACGTTGCATGTCTAACAACCCCTGGCCAGGGCATGAGGTTAAATCCTTTTTTGCTATACATTCTTCCACAGGCCACGTGTTTACAACAGATACATGCACACCTGTAAAGCAGGAGTTGGGAATAACATCTAGACCATCTTCGAATGGTCACAAAGTGCTGGCCAATTGATCCTGTCTTCAGAAGGAGACCAGAAAATCGAAAAAATCCTCTTCATTGGCTACAGTTCAGTTTTCAGTACAAACATCCTTCAACAGCTCATCCACAAGCTGGACCCTCCTGGACTTGATATGTCTCTGCGCAACTGGTTACTTGACTTCCTCACACAAAGACCTTGGGTAAGTACGCGTCAGCAATACCACATCTTCCCCCTTGAGGCAGGGGACACCCAGGTAAGTGTGCTCAGATCTCTCCTCTTCATTCTACCCCAACCCTGCTGTGGAGAGGGTGATTAGCACCAACATCCATTGGCCTACATTAGGTGACGTGTTTCCAACAACGAGAGGCTGGCCTTCGTGAGCTTGGTACAACAAGGCTCGAAAAAAATGACATTTTTACACACTTAACAGGCCCGGTTAGCTCAGTCGGTAGAGCATGAGACTCTTAATCTCAGGGTCGTGGGTTCGAGCCCCACATTGGGCGTGACATTTATACTTCCGAGCCTCATTCAAAGAACAATAGCCATCAGAGTCCTTGAAAGCAAATCTTAGGGAAAGCAGAAAGTCATGTCGTTCTGCCAGTCCACCTGGGATTAGGACAGAACTAAAAACGAGGTGTAAATTGACCATACAAATGTTGTTTTTCGTTTTCTCCACGTTGCATGTCTAACAACCCCTGGCCAGGGCATGAGGTTACACAACAAAACTTAAATCCTTTTTTGTTATACATTCTTCCACAGGCCACGTGTTTACAACAGATACATGCACACCTGTAAAGCAGGAGTTGGGAATAACATCTAGACCATCTTCGAATGGTCACAAAGTGCTGGCCAATTGATCCTGTCTTCAGAAGGAGACCAGAAAATCGAAAAAATCCTCTTGATTGGCTACAGTTCAGTTTTCAGTACAAACATCCTTCAACAGCTAATCCACAAGCTGGACCCTCCTGGACTTGATATGTCTCTGCGCAACTGGTTACTTGACTTCCTCACACAAAGACCTTGGGTAAGTACGGGTCAGCAATACCACATCTTCCGCTTTAAGGCAGGGGACACCCAGGTAAGTGTGCTCAGATCTCTCCTCTTCATTCTACTCCAACCCTGCTGTGGAGAGGGTGATTAGCACCAACATCCATTGGCCTACATTAGGTGACATGTTTCCAACAACGAGAGGCTGGCCTTTGTAAGCTTGGTACAACAAGGCTCGAAAAAAATGACATTTTTGCACACTTAACAGGCCCGGTTAGCTCAGTCGGTAGAGCATGAGACTCTTAATCTCAGGGTCGTGGGTTCGAGCCCCACATTGGGCGTGACATTTATACTTCCGAGCCTCATTCAAAGAACAATAGCCATCAGAGTCCTTGAAAGCAAATCTTAGGGAAAGCAGAAAGTCATGTCGTTCTGCCAGTCCACCTGGGATTAGGACAGAACTAAAAACGAGGTGTAAATTGACCATACAAATGTTGTTTTTCGTTTTCTCCACGTTGCATGTCTAACAACCCCTGGCCAGGGCATGAGGTTACACAAAAACTTAAATCCTTTTTGTTATACATTCTTCCACAGGCCACGTGTTTACAACAGATACATGCACACCTGTAAAGCAGGAGTTGGGAATAACATCTAGACCATCTTCGAATGGTCACAAAGTGCTGGCCAATTGATCCTGTCTTCAGAAGGAGACCAGAAAATCGAAAAAATCCTCTTCATTGGCTACAGTTCAGTTTTCAGTACAAACATCCTTCAACAGCTCATCCACAAACTGGACCAGCTTGGACTTAATACATCTCTGTGGTTACTTGACTTCCTCACACAAAGACCTTGGGTAAGTACGGGTCAGCAATACCACATCTTCCCCTTTAAGGCAGGGGACACCCAGGTAAGTGTGGTCAGATCTCTCCTCTTCATTCTACTCCAACCCTGCTGTGGAGAGGGTGATTAGTACCAACATCCATTGGCCTACATTAGGTGACGTGTTTCCAACAACGAGAGGCTGGCCTTCGTGAGCTTGGTACAAGGCTCGAAAAAAATGACATTTTTACACATTTAACAGGCCCGGTTAGCTCAGTCGGTAGAGCATGAGACTCTTAATCTCAGGGTCGTGGATTCGAGGCCCACATTGGGCGTGACATTTATACTTCCGAGCCTCATTCAAAGAACAATAGCCATCAGAGTCCTTGAAAGCAGAAAGTCATGTCGTTCTGCCAGTCCACCTGGGATTTGGACAGAACTAAAAACGAGGTGTAAATTGACCATACAAATGTTGTTTTTCGTTTTCTCCACGTTGCATGTCTAACAACCCCTGGCCAGGGCATGAGGTTACACAACAAAACTTAAATCCTTTTTTGCTATACATTCTTCCACAGGCCATGTGTTTACAATAGATACATGCACACCTGTAAAGCAGGAGTTGGGAATAACATCTAGACCATCTTCGAATGGTCACAAAGTGCTGGCCAATTGATCCTGTCTTCAGAAGGAGACCAGAAAATCGAAAAAATCCTCTTCATTGGCTACAGTTCAGTTTTCAGTACAAACATCCTTCAACAGCTCATCCACAAACTGGACCAGCTTGGACTTAATACGTCTCTGTGGTTACTTGACTTCCTCACACAAAGACCTTGGGTAAGTACGGGTCAGCAATACCACATCTTCCCCTTTAAGGCAGGGGACACCCAGGTAAGTGTGCTCAGATCTCTCCTCTTCATTCTACTCCAACCCTGCTGTGGAGAGGGTGATTAGCACCAACATCCATTGGCCTATATTAGGTGACATGTTTCCAACAACGAGAGGCTGGCCTTCGTGAGCTTGGTACAAGGCTCGAAAAAAATGACAATTTTACACATTTAACAGGCCCGGTTAGCTCAGTCGGTAGAGCATGAGACTCTTAATCTCAGGGTCGTGGGTTCGAGCCCCACATTGGGCGTGACATTTATACTTCCGAGCCTCATTCAAAGAACAATAGCCATCAGAGTCCTTGAAAGCAAATCTTAGGGAAAGCAGAAAGTCATATCATTCTGCCAGTCCACCTGGGATTAGGACAGAACTAAAAACGAGGTGTAAATTGACCATACAAATGTTGTTTTTCGTTTTCTCCACGTTGCATGTCTAACAACCCCTGGCCAGGGCATGAGGTTAAATCCTTTTTTGCTATACATTCTTCCACAGGCCACGTGTTTACAACAGATACATGCACACCTGTAAAGCAGGAGTTGGGAATAACATCTAGACCATCTTCGAATGGTCACAAAGTGCTGGCCAATTGATCCTGTCTTCAGAAGGAGACCAGAAAATCGAAAAAATCCTCTTCATTGGCTACAGTTCAGTTTTCAGTACAAACATCCTTCAACAGCTCATCCACAAGCTGGACCCTCCTGGACTTGATATGTCTCTGCGCAACTGGTTATTTGACTTCCTCACACAAAGACCTTGGGTAAGTACGCGTCAGCAATACCACATCTTCCCCCTTGAGGCAGGGGACACCCAGGTAAGTGTGCTCAGATCTCTCCTCTTCATTCTACCCCAACCCTGCTGTGGAGAGGGTGATTAGCACCAACATCCATTGGCCTATATTAGGTGACGTGTTTCCAACGACGAGAGGCTGGCCTTCGTGAGCTTGGTACAACAAGGCTCGAAAAAAATGACATTTTTACACACTTAACAGGCCCGGTTAGCTCAGTCGGTAGAGCATGAGACTCTTAATCTCAGGGTCGTGGGTTCGAGCCCCACATTGGGCGTGACATTTATACTTCCGAGCCTCATTCAAAGAACAATAGCCATCAGAGTCCTTGAAAGCAGAAAGTCATGTCGTTCTGCCAGTCCACCTGGGATTTGGACAGAACTAAAAACGAGGTGTAAATTGACCATACAAATGTTGTTTTTCGTTTTCTCCATGTTGCATGTCTAACAACCCCTGGCCAGGGCATGAGGTTACACAACAAAACTTAAATCCTTTTTTGCTATACATTCTTCCACAGGCCACGTGTTTACAACAGATGCATGCACACCTGTAAAGCAGGAGTTGGGAATAACATCTAGACCATCTTCGAATGGTCACAAAGTGCTGGCCAATTGATCCTGTCTTCAGAAGGAGACCAGAAAATCGAAAAAATCCTCTTCATTGGCTACAGTTCAGTTTTCAGTACAAACATCCTTCAACAGCTCATCCACAAACTGGACCAGCTTGGACTTAATACATCTCTGTGGTTACTTGACTTCCTCACACAAAGACCTTGGGTAAGTACGGGTCAGCAATACCACTTCTTCCCCTTTGAGGCAGGGGACACCCAGGTAAGTGTGCTCAGATCTCTCCTCTTCATTCTACTCCAACCCTGCTGTGGAGAGGGTGATTAGCACCAACATCCATTGGCCTACATTAGGTGACATGTTTCCAACAACGAGAGGCTGGCCTTCGTGAGCTTGGTACAAGGCTCGAAAAAAATGACATTTTTACACACTTAACAGGCCCGGTTAGCTCAGTCGGTAGAGCATGAGACTCTTAATCTCAGGGTCGTGGGTTCGAGCCCCACATTGGGCGTGACATTTATACTTCCGAGCCTCATTCAAAGAACAATAGCCATCAGAGTCCTTGAAAGCAAATCTTAGGGAAAGCAGAAAGTCATATCATTCTGCCAGTCCACCTGGGATTAGGACAGAACTAAAAACGAGGTGTAAATTGACCATACAAATGTTGTTTTTCGTTTTCTCCACGTTGCATGTCTAACAACCCCTGGCCAGGGCATGAGGTTAAATCCTTTTTTGCTATACATTCTTCCACAGGCCACGTGTTTACAACAGATACATGCACACCTGTAAAGCAGGAGTTGGGAATAACATCTAGACCATCTTCGAATGGTCACAAAGTGCTGGCCAATTGATCCTGTCTTCAGAAGGAGACCAGAAAATCGAAAAAATCCTCTTCATTGGCTACAGTTCAGTTTTCAGTACAAACATCCTTCAACAGCTCATCCACAAGCTGGACCCTCCTGGACTTGATATGTCTCTGCGCAACTGGTTACTTGACTTCCTCACACAAAGACCTTGGGTAAGTACGCGTCAGCAATACCACATCTTCCCCCTTGAGGCAGGGGACACCCAGGTAAGTGTGCTCAGATCTCTCCTCTTCATTCTACTCCAACCCTGCTGTGGAGAGGGTGATTAGCACCAACATCCATTGGCCTACATTAGGTGACGTGTTTCCAACAACGAGAGGCTGGCCTTCGTGAGCTTGGTACAACAAGGCTCGAAAAAAATGACATTTTTACACACTTAACAGGCCCGGTTAGCTCAGTCGGTAGAGCATGAGACTCTTAATCTCAGGGTCGTGGGTTCGAGCCCCACATTGGGCGTGACATTTATACTTCTGAGCCTCATTCAAAGAACAATAGCCATCAGAGTCCTTGAAAGCAGAAAGTCATGTCGTTCTGCCAGTCCACCTGGGATTAGGACAGAACTAAAAACGAGGTGTAAATTGACCATACAAATGTTGTTTTTCGTTTTCTCCACGTTGCATGTCTAACAACCCCTGGCCAGGGCATGAGGTTAAATCCTTTTTTGCTATACATTCTTCCACAGGCCACGTGTTTACAACAGATACATGCACACCTGTAAAGCAGGAGTTGGGAATAACATCTAGACCATCTTCGAATGGTCACAAAGTGCTGGCCAATTGATCCTGTCTTCAGAAGGAGACCAGAAAATCGAAAAAAATCCTCTTCATTGGCTACAGTTCAGTTTTCAGTACAAACATCCTTCAACAGCTCATCCACAAGCTGGACCCTCCTGGACTTGATATGTCTCTGCGCAACTGGTTACTTGACTTCCTCACACCAAGACCTTGGGTAAGTACGCGTCAGCAATACCACATCTTCCCCCTTGAGGCAGGGGACACCCAGGTAAGTGTGCTCAGATCTCTCCTCTTCATTCTACTCCAACCCTGCTGTGGAGAGGGTGATTAGCACCAACATCCATTGGCCTACATTAGGTGACGTGTTTCCAACAACGAGAGGCTGGCCTTCGTGAGCTTGGTACAACAAGGCTCGAAAAAAATGACATTTTTACACACTTAACAGGCCCGGTTAGCTCAGTCGGTAGAGCATGAGACTCTTAATCTCAGGGTCGTGGGTTCGAGCCACAAATTGGGCGTGACATTTATACTTCCGAGCCTCATTCAAAGAACAATAGCCATCAGAGTCCTTGAAAGCAGAAAGTCATGTCGTTCTGCCAGTCCACCTGGGATTAGGACAGAACTAAAAACGAGGTGTAAATTGACCATACAAATGTTGTTTTTCGTTTTCTCCACGTTGCATGTCTAACAACCCCTGGCCAGGGCATGAGGTTACACAACAAAACTTAAATCCTTTTTTGCTATACATTCTTCCACAGGCCACGTGTTTACAATAGATACATGCACACCTGTAAAGCAGGAGTTGGGAATAACATCTAGACCATCTTCGAATGGTCACAAAGTGCTGGCCAATTGATCCTGTCTTCAGAAGGAGACCAGAAAATCGAAAAAATCCTCTTCATTGGCTACAGTTCAGTTTTCAGTACAAACATCCTTCAACAGCTCATCCACAAGCTGGACCCTCCTGGACTTGATATGTCTCTGCGCAACTGGTTACTTGACTTCCTCACACAAAGACCTTGGGTAAGTACGCGTCAGCAATACCACATCTTCCCCTTGAGGCAGGGGACACCCAGGTAAGTGTGCTCAGATCTCTCCTCTTCATTCTACTCCAACCCTGCTGTGGAGAGGGTGATTAGCACCAACATCCATTGGCCTACATTAGGTGACGTGTTTCCAACAACGAGAGGCTGGCCTTCGTGAGCTTGGTACAACAAGGCTCGAAAAAAATGACATTTTTACACACTTAACAGGCCCGGTTAGCTCAGTCGGTAGAGCATGAGACTCTTAATCTCAGGGTCGTGGGTTCGAGCCCCACATTGGGCGTGACATTTATACTTCCGAGCCTCATTCAAAGAACAATAGCCATCAGAGTCCTTGAAAGCAGAAAGTCATGTCGTTCTGCCAGTCCACCTGGGATTAGGACAGAACTAAAAACGAGGTGTAAATTGACCATACAAATGTTGTTTTTCGTTTTCTCCACGTTGCATGTCTAACAACCCCTGGCCAGGGCATGAGGTTACACAACAAAACTTAAATCCTTTTTTGCTATACATTCTTCCACAGGCCACGTGTTTACAACAGATGCATGCACACCTGTAAAGCAGGAGTTGGGAATAACATCTAGACCATCTTCGAATGGTCACAAAGTGCTGGCCAATTGATCCTGTCTTCAGAAGGAGACCAGAAAATCGAAAAAAATCCTCTTCATTGGCTACAGTTCAGTTTTCAGTACAAACATCCTTCAACAGCTCATCCACAAACTGGACCAGCTTGGACTTAATACATCTCTGTGGTTACTTGACTTCCTCACACAAAGACCTTGGGTAAGTACGGGTCAGCAATACCACATCTTCCCCTTTGAGGCAGGGGACACCCAGGTAAGTGTGCTCAGATCTCTCCTCTTCATTCTACTCCAACCCTGCTGTGGAGAGGGTGATTAGCACCAACATCCATTGGCCTACATTAGGTGACATGTTTCCAACAACGAGAGGCTGGCCTTCGTGAGCTTGGTACAAGGCTCGAAAAAAATGACATTTTTACACACTTAACAGGCCCGGTTAGCGGTAGCGGGAGGGCGAAAGTCTGTATCTTCCCCTCCAATCACGTCGCTCCGTGTCCATCTTTCTCCATCTTTGCTTCGGCCAATCGCTGTAGCCATTGTCCAAAATTGCCGGGGCAGACCAATCACCGCCCGCCGTCTCCATCTTTGCTCTCGGCCAATCCCCGTGGCCATTGTCCAAAATTGCGAGCCGGACCAATCGCGGTCCGACATTTCCATCTTTCCGACGGCCAATCACGACGGCGCTTCTCCAAAATTCAACCGTCCGGCCTTCACGCAGCCGCAGAAGACCTCTACTGTCATTTCAAATTTACCGCCTCGAATGATTGGAAAGACGTCCAACCTTCAGCTGCCTGTAACTACAAAAGGTAAATATGTGGCTAATATCATTGTATTCCGTCAGCTGTCTAACTTGCTCGGTGTTAACTTTTCATTCATCGCAAAACGTAAACACGCTCCTTTATAATGTTGTATTAAATAAACTAGCGGGTAGCTAGGCAGATATTAATAATATATTAAAGAGAGAAATAACTATTAAAAAAAACGACTTTGACGTCGCATCGCATGTGTAGTTCAAACGTGACCGTTGTGCTCCAACAGCGACGTAGTTACTGTAACTCCCGGTAACGTACAGTAACGCTCTATCACTGTAACGTGCTGCTTATCAGTATGCCAGCATGACGTCAGAGTATGAGAGTATGTTCTTATGTACTTTTAGCATAACATTATGAATGAAATCTGTATAGTTTTCACTTCTGTTGTCACAAAAGTCTTGAATGTGCACTGTTACCAGTTACTAATAAGCTACAGTAACGTTAGGCAGTAAATCTGTCTACTGCTAACATTCACTTCTGTTGTAACCACAGTCTTCAACATGCACCGCTGCTACTGGTACGCTACTAGTAGATAACAAGCTAGTATTCACTTCTGTTGTCATAAATATATAATATGTAGGCTACTGCTGTTAGTTTATAATTAGCTGTTTGTTTGTGTGACTGTATGCAAGTAAGAACCTACAGTGTGCACAAATATCTGTGTATTAGTAAGTTACAAAAGTGTGCACATTGTTCATATTTGTGTCATGAGCAAATATTAGCTGTATTGGTATAAATATAATTTTCCTGTTCATAGCAGATGGGTCCAAACAAAAAAAACATAGGGCCGTGGGAGAGGAGGAGGAGGAGATCAGGTGTTTGGCCTCTGAGGCAGGAAACAGACCAGCACCTCGGCAGAAGAAGTGGCATGATCTATGTCTGAAGGTAAACCTGGACAGAGTGATATGTGTATCATATTAAATGTAAAGCTATGACATATTTAAAGGGAACACCTTATTCGCTGTCAAACATAGAGATTGAAAAATGCCCAATGCAGATGAGGGGACAGATGTCACTGTTTGGAGGTGCACAGAGCTGTAAATGTGGTTTTCATGTAAAGAACGTATCTGAAGTCTCTTATGAGGTGCTGGTGTTGAATTCTGTTGTATTACAATTTTTTTTTATCTTGTCCGTGAACCTCTAGCCTTCCACTTCGCTCCCTGTCTCAGTGCATCCAGGAACCTCATGTACAGTGGAACAGCAGCCAGGGCCTTCACCTGGTGAGACGCTACAGCCAGGACTCTACCTGCAGGTTCACCACCACCACCACCACCAAAGGATGTCTCCTCGGCTAGTGGTGAACCTTGGCATCAGTAAGTAATGAGGATTTACTTGTGCTGATATTTACATTATTATTATTAGAATTATTATTAATATAACTCCGGTTTCCTCCCACCTCTAAAGACATTCTCGTTAGGCTGATTGGTGACTCTAAATTAACCTCTGTGTGAGTGTGAGTGTGAATAGTTGTTTGTCTCTGCGTTAGCCCTGTGATAGACTAGAGACCTGTCCAGGTTGTACCCCACCTCTCGCCCGATGCCAGCTGAGATATGCTCCAGCAACCCCCACGACCCTAGTGCAGGATTAAGTGATGCAGAAGATGAGATGAGATGAGATTATTAATATACTCAACTATAAAAAATGTCCCAGTTAAGGTCATTTTTTTCTTTTTGTCAGTTTACAAAGCCACAGTTTAGTGGCTCTCATGGTGCCATGTTAAAGCCAAACTTAAGTTTGGCTGGGAAGCATTCACTCATGTAAAGTAAAGAGAATGATACATAGATAGACTTTGATTTAATAAATACACTGGTACACTGTTATTGTTTTCATGTAGCAGTAACTATAGTGGGGCTTTCATGCATTCATTCCATGTTTAATTGATTTGGTTTTATTGACTGCTGTGCCAATAATGATAGATTCATTCATTCATTACCATCTATGTTTATCCTATAATGTGAACTGTGCCCTTATTCCCTCAGACCTCTGATGTATCCAGCCCCATCACAAGCCCCACGAAAAGAAAAGTGTCACCACCTGGACACACACTGTTTCTCCTGTGTCTCTTCCTCCTTCTCCTGTTCCTGTATCAAGCTTCTTCAATTCTGCCTCCACTGCTACAGCTGTAAGAACATATTCTACTACACAGGAGCTGCTCTTGAGTAGATTGTTATCATATCTTTGTATTTAACTTACCGTGTTTTATTTTATTTTATTTTTATTAAGTGTTATCTGCCACCTCCTCCTGTGTCTCCCCAGGAACCCCCTCTGCTCCTCTCACCTTGTCATTGCCTAAAAATGTGGGGATCGTACCTGTTTCAGCCCACAAAGCTGCTGAAGACCATACATTTCAGCAGCCCTGTGGAAAGACCAGCGTCTTTTCAAAGACCTGAAACTGTGGTATGATCCACCAGAGCCATCCCTCATATACCATCACGTCCTCACTCCTGCGCGCTTTTTACACCATGACTTCTCTCATGGAAAAAACATGGTGTGACATTCTTTGTCAATATGTATGTAATGTAAATAGTTTTAAAAGAAAAAAGTCTTAATCTGCTGCTGTTCTATTTTGTTTTTTAACTATAACACACGTGTTTGTGAGTGTGTGTGTGAAATTTGTAATAAATTTGTTACATTTCAGTGACTGTCTTCATTTTTTTCTGCAAAAACGCAAACTCACTCATAGAAAACGATAATATTGTTGTAGTACTTCATTCAGAAATATAAAAATTGACTATAAAAGTAAATTTAGATACATGTGATAACACTTGGTAGTAGTCTGTGTTAAAGGCCTGATGTTCCAATGGTGGAATCGAACCAGCGACCTTTGGGTCAAGAGCCTCCTATGCTTTTCTGCAGTTAAGTGTCATGTTTGGTTAGATTTCTCAAATTAATAGACCAGAATATGTGTGATTTTACTTGTGATGGACAGTAGAGACACTAATAACTGCAGGCTCCTTCCATTTTTTCAAAATTTCCTCTCTTTTCCTTCTTTTTCCTTCTTTTCCCTTCTTCCCCCTTCTTCCCCCTCTTCCTTCTTCTTCCCCCGCCTATCCAGACTATTGTTCCCCAGCTTTGGACTTGATATGTCTCTGCGCAACTGGTTACTTGACTTCCTCACACAAAGACCTTGGGTAAGTACGCGTCAGCAATACCACATCTTCCCCCTTGAGGCAGGGGACACCCAGGTAAGTGTGCTCAGATCTCTCCTCTTCATTCTACTCCAACCCTGCTGTGGAGAGGGTGATTAGCACCAACATCCATTGGCCTACATTAGGTGACGTGTTTCCAACAACGAGAGGCTGGCCTTCGTGAGCTTGGTACAACAAGGCTCGAAAAAAATGACATTTTTACACACTTAACAGGCCCGGTTAGCTCAGTCGGTAGAGCATGAGACTCTTAATCTCAGGGTCGTGGGTTCGAGCCCCACATTGGGCGTGACATTTATACTTCCGAGCCTCATTCAAAGAACAATAGCCATCAGAGTCCTTGAAAGCAGAAAGTCACGTCGTTCTGCCAGTCCACCTGGGATTTGGACAGAACTAAAAACGAGGTGTAAATTGACCATACAAATGTTGTTTTTCGTTTTCTCCATGTTGCATGTCTAACAACCCTGGCCAGGGCATGAGGTTACACAACAAAACTTAAATCCTTTTTTGCTATACATTCTTCCACAGGCCACGTGTTTACAACAGATGCATGCACACCTGTAAAGCAGGAGTTGGGAATAACATCTAGACCATCTTCGAATGGTCACAAAGTGCTGGCCAATTGATCCTGTCTTCAGAAGGAGACCAGAAAATCGAAAAAAATCCTCTTCATTGGCTACAGTTCAGTTTTCAGTACAAACATCCTTCAACAGCTCATCCACAATCTGGACCAGCTTGGACTTAATACATCTCTGTGGTTACTTGACTTCCTCACACAAAGACCTTGGGTAAGTACGGGTCAGCAATACCACATCTTCCCCTTTGAGGCAGGGGACACCCAGGTAAGTGTGCTCAGATCTCTCCTCTTCATTCTACTCCAACCCTGCTGTGGAGAGGGTGATTAGCACCAACATCCATTGGCCTACATTAGGTGACATGTTTCCAACAACGAGAGGCTGGCCTTCGTGAGCTTGGTACAAGGCTCGAAAAAAATGACATTTTTACACACTTAACAGGCCCGGTTAGCTCAGTCGGTAGAGCATGAGACTCTTAATCTCAGGGTCGTGGGTTCGAGCCCCACATTGGGCGTAACATTTATACTTCCGAGCCTCATTCAAAGAACAATAGCCATCAGAGTCCTTGAAAGCAAATCTTAGGGAAAGCAGAAAGTCATATCATTCTGCCAGTCCACCTGGGATTAGGACAGAACTAAAAACGAGGTGTAAATTGACCATACAAATGTTGTTTTTCGTTTTCTCCACGTTGCATGTCTAACAACCCCTGGCCAGGGCATGAGGTTACACAACAAAACTTAAATCCTTTTTTCTATACATTCTTCCACAGGCCACGTGTTTACAACAGATACATGCACACCTGTAAAGCAGGAGTTGGGAATAACATCTAGACCATCTTCGAATGGTCACAAAGTGCTGGCCAATTGATCCTGTCTTCAGAAGGAGACCAGAAAATCGAAAAAATCCTCTTCATTGGCTACAGTTCAGTTTTCAGTACAAACATCCTTCAACAGCTAATCCACAAACTGGACCAGCTTGGACTTAATACGTCTCTGTGGTTACTTGACTTCCTCACACAAAGACCTTGGGTAAGTACGCGTCAGCAATACCACATCTTCCCCTTTAAGGCAGGGGACACCCAGGTAAGTGTGCTCAGATCTCTCCTCTTCATTCTACTCCAACCCTGCTGTGGAGAGGGTGATTAGTACCAACATCCATTGGCCTACATTAGGTGACATGTTTCCAACAACGAGAGGCTGGCCTTCGTGAGCTTGGTACAAGGCTCGAAAAAAATGACATTTTTACACATTTAACAGGCCCGGTTAGCTCAGTCGGTAGAGCATGAGACTCTTAATCTCAGGGTCGTGGGTTCGAGCCCCACATTGGGCGTGACATTTATACTTCCGAGCCTCATTCAAAGAACAATAGCCATCAGAGTCCTTGAAAGCAAATTTTAGGGAAAGCAGAAAGTCATGTCGTTCTGCCAGTCCACCTGGGATTAGGACAGAACTAAAAACAAGGTGTAAATTGACCATACAAATGTTGTTTTTCGTTTTCTCCACGTTGCATGTCTACCAACCCCTGGCCAGAGCATGAGGTTACACAACAAAACTTAAATCCTTTTTTGCTATACATTCTTCCACAGGCCACGTGTTTACAACAGATACATGCACACCTGTAAAGCAGGAGTTGGGAATAACATCTAGACCATCTTCGAATGGTCACAAAGTGCTGGCCAATTGATCCTGTCTTCAGAAGGAGACCAGAAAATCGATAAAATCCTCTTCATTGGCTACAGTTCAGTTTTCAGTACAAACATTCTTCAACAGCTAATCCACAAGCTGGACCCTCCTGGACTTGATATGTCTCTGCGCAACTGGTTACTTGACTTCCTCACACAAAGACCTTGGGTAAGTACGGGTCAGCAATACCATATCTTCCCCTTTGAGGCAGGGGACACCCAGGTAAGTGTGCTCAGATCTCTCCTCTTCATTCTACTCCAACCCTGCTGTGGAGAGGGTGATTAGCACCAACATCCATTGGCCTACATTAGGTGACATGTTTCCAACAACAAGAGGCTGGCCTTTGTGAGCTTGGTACAACAAGGCTCGAAAAAAATGACATTTTTGCACACTTAACAGGCCCGGTTAGCTCAGTCGGTAGAGCATGAGACTCTTAATCTCAGGGTCGTGGGTTCGAGCCCCACATTGGGCGTGACATTTATACTTCCGAGCCTCATTCAAAGAACAATAGCCATCAGAGTCCTTGAAAGCAAATCTTAGGGAAAGCAGAAAGTCATGTCATTCTGCCAGTCCACCTGGGATTAGGACAGAACTAAAAACGAGGTGTAAATTGACCATACAAATGTTGTTTTTCGTTTTCTCCACGTTGCATGTCTAACAACCCCTGGCCAGGGCATGAGGTTACACAACAAAACTTAAATCCTTTTTTGCTATACATTCTTCCACAGGCCACGTGTTTACAACAGATACATGCACACCTGTAGAGCAGGAGTTGGGAATAACATCTAGACCATCTTCGAATGGTCACAAAGTGCTGGCCAATTGATCCTGTCTTCAGAAGGAGACCAGAAAATCGAAAAAATCCTCTTCATTGGCTACAGTTCAGTTTTCAGTGCAAACATCCTTCAACAGCTCATCCACAAGCTGGACCCTCCTGGACTTGATATGTCTCTGCGCAACTGGTTACTTGACTTCCTCACACCAAGACCTTGGGTAAGTACGCGTCAGCAATACCACATCTTCCCCCTTGAGGCAGGGGACACCCAGGTAAGTGTGCTCAGATCTCTCCTTTTCATTCTACTCCAACCCTGCTGTGGAGAGGGTGATTAGCACCAACATCCATTGGCCTACATTAGGTGACGTGTTTCCAACAACGAGAGGCTGGCCTTCGTGAGCTTGGTACAACAAGGCTCGAAAAAAATGACATTTTTACACACTTAACAGGCCCGGTTAGCTCAGTCGGTAGAGCATGAGACTCTTAATCTCAGGGTCGTGGGTTCGAGCCCCACATTGGGCGTGACATTTATACTTCCGAGCCTCATTCAAAGAACAATAGCCATCAGAGTCCTTGAAAGCAAATCTTAGGGAAAGCAGAAAGTCATGTCATTCTGCCAGTCCACCTGGGATTAGGACAGAACTAAAAACGAGGTGTAAATTGACCATACAAATGTTGTTTTTTCGTTTTCTCCACGTTGCATGTCTAACAACCCCTGGCCAGGGCATGAGGTTACACACAAAACTTAAATCCTTTTTTGCTATACATTCTTCCACAGGCCACGTGTTTACAACAGATACATGCACACCTGTAGAGCAGGAGTTGGGAATAACATCTAGACCATCTTCGAATGGTCACAAAGTGCTGGCCAATTGATCCTGTCTTCAGAAGGAGACCAGAAAATCGAAAAAATCCTCTTCATTGGCTACAGTTCAGTTTTCAGTGCAAACATCCTTCAACAGCTCATCCACAAGCTGGACCCTCCTGGACTTGATATGTCTCTGCGCAACTGGTTACTTGACTTCCTCACACCAAGACCTTGGGTAAGTACGCGTCAGCAATACCACATCTTCCCCCTTGAGGCAGGGGACACCCAGGTAAGTGTGCTCAGATCTCTCCTTTTCATTCTACTCCAACCCTGCTGTGGAGAGGGTGATTAGCACCAACATCCATTGGCCTACATTAGGTGACGTGTTTCCAACAACGAGAGGCTGGCCTTCGTGAGCTTGGTACAACAAGGCTCGAAAAAAATGACATTTTTACACACTTAACAGGCCCGGTTAGCTCAGTCGGTAGAGCATGAGACTCTTAATCTCAGGGTCGTGGGTTCGAGCCCCACATTGGGCGTGACATTTATACTTCCGAGCCTCATTCAAAGAACAATAGCCATCAGAGTCCTTGAAAGCAAATCTTAGGGAAAGCAGAAAGTCATGTCGTTCTGCCAGTCCACCTGGGATTAGGACAGAACTAAAAACGAGGTGTAAATTGACCATACAAATGTTGTTTTTCGTTTTCTCCACGTTGCATGTCTAACAACCCCTGGCCAGGGCATGAGGTTACACAACAAAACTTAAATCCTTTCATGGTATACATTCTTCCACGGGCCACGTGTTTACAACAGATACATGCACCTCTGTAAAGGAGGAGTTGGGAGTAACATCTAGACCATTTTCAAGTGGTTCATGAGACGCATGTTTGAAACAGATACGTGCACGCAAGTGTGCTCAGATCTCTCCTCTTTATTCTACTCCAACCCTGCTGTGGAGAGGGTGATCAGTACCAACTTCCATTTGCCTACATTTGGTTACATGTTTGTGGGCATGATTTACGTGACGACGGTTTATGAAATATCACTGTGTGTAGCTAAATGTATTGTATTACATAACAGGACCATCACCTAATCAGGACTTTGAGTTTACTCAAAGAACAACAGAATTGTAACTTGTCTTTAGAACATGTTAGCAGTTCATGCATAGAATAAGGGACCACATTGCCAGGTAGGAGCTGAGTGTACCTCTCTTGATCGGTTTGATACTTCCTTTAGTGGTTTGATGTTTTTGTTTTTTCCCTAGAATTTGTCACTCTAAAATATGGTTTAACACACAAAAAATGTATTATTAATCAGTAATTAATGAGAAAATTTGGAGTAAGATCACTTTAAAATTGAATACAAAATACATACTAAATTATAGTCATTGTTAATACATTTGAATTTGTTCTCATGAACTTTTTATAGATTTTTCATTGGTGCCGTACATATAAATTTAAGTATGTGTTGTGGAGTAAATGAGTCATCATTTTTGGGAGTACTATGAAGGATTCACACATGCTCTCTGGCTTTAAACATCAATTATTTGATAGATGACATATACTCTCACAGCACACAGTGCGTGTTTTCATAATGATAGGGATGATGAATGGTCACATCACTGCACCTATTATAAGTGACATATTAATGCCTGCATACAGTAAGCACAAACAAACACAGGGGGCACACAGTAGTGATGTGTCCATTTATCAGCCGCCTAATTATCAAACGCATTAATCGTATATACATGTTTAAAAAAAAAAAGAAAAAGAAAAAAAATGTTTATTATCGCAACAGCTAATAAGGTTGCCTTGGTGACAGCAGGGAATGATGGAGAGGAGGTAAGCAGGGGCGAGGTTGGTGACATGCTCATGAATCAGTTTCACATCCAGTTCATGCTGGTGCACATGCTAGCTTTAAGCTGTGAGACTGTTCATGGGGCCAGGTGCACAGTAAAGTATATCCTTCTCACAGCTAATTTTGGTTCTCACATGAATTCTAACTTTTAAGCGAAGAGGGAATTATAATGAATGCATCACAAGCACAGCAGGAAATTCTTTTCTTCGGGCAAAATTTGAATTATTAAAGTGTCTGTAACATACTGTAAGATCACCAAGTGTGTGACCAGTCTGCTTCGCCGTTTAGGAGCTGTTGCTATTCAGTTTATATATATAATCTATGTGCAATCTTGATGATTAGCTTCCGTGCTCTGTATAGGCTTGCCTTAGGTTTGTATTAGATAAAATGCATGCATGCACAACGTGCATGACCTGAATTCCGCTTCCACAAAGCCAGCTTTCTTCATTAGCTGAGTCGAGAGATGCCGTGGTACTTGCAGCTTAAAGGACTGTAATCATCTGTCCGATATTTGATAGGCTACCCCCTCCAAGAGCTGTCAATACTGATATACAAGCATAGTTGTATGTAGTAAGCAAATGACGTACATCCGAACAAGGACATCAATATCAACCTCACTAAGTTCTAGAGACAAGTTGTAAGCAATTGATGAGCAAGGAATGATGTTAATAGCTGACAAAAGAGGAATGTGGCTGCACAGTAGCCACTGCCTTGTCAAATTCACAGTGTGAAAAAATGTTAAAATCAGGACTAAGCTGATTTTTTTCTTGAGAGAATTATTGGCCATCATTTGGAGCTACCACATTAGCTCAAGGGCCAGAAGACCTGACACAGGGTTGCACATTCAACTGTGACCTCCTACCGCCTCCCTGCCGGCAGTTACCTCATGATAGGGAACCATGATGCACCTGTGCTTTATGGAGCCACCAAAATGGCTTCCAATTTCCTGAATGTAGGCCAAGAAGCAAGGAATCACAAGAGCCAGAGTAAAAAAAAAGAGGCACCTGTGAAACGGCTGGCGATATAAAGAATCACAGAAAATATAGAGGAAAAGGAGTCCCCACAGTTGGTAATATGGTAGCATGCAGAACCCATACCATATATAAAGTGGACCAGGAGCAGGATGAAGAACAACAAGTCAGTTGTGAAAAAAAAGCATACAGCAATTCTAATGCAGTATTACCTGTGTAAGCAATTTCTGTACTGTTTCTTGGCTAGTCAAAATGACATTGGCTTCTATATACAGGGAAAGAAAATATTTCTTTACATAAAACATTTTAGTCCTAGAGAGGTAGCTAGCAAGCTACAGATAATATTGGTTCCACTGGTTTCGGCATCAATGGAATTGTGGCTGTTTAAAGTGCTGGATAGTTGACAAATGTTTTGATTAATAATTCTGTTTAACTTAAATTTAAGCTCTTGTGTTTTCTTACCTGGTTTTTGCACATGTGCAAATGACTAGCATACCACTAAATTTCCCGTCTCTAAAACCATGCCTTCTAAGAGTTATGTGATGTAACTACATGGCCAATGTTGTCCTCCTGCCCCTCTCCCGTTTCACCCACCATTCTCTCACCATTTCATGGCCCCCTCATTCATGATTAGCATCTCTTCTTGCTGCAGGCATGCTGTTATGTTGTGTGCGTAGGTGGTGCCTGAATAGAGGGGGCCACCATCACTGACCAGACATGTCTTAGTGTCTGTGTGTGGTAATTCAAGACATGCCTCAAGACAGGGGGCAGAAACAAATCCATTAACAATCCTTTGGCGAAGACAGCAGCCACCAGAACTGATGCAATAAACTGTCACACATGGACAAAGTCTAGAGGAGTGGCAGTTGCCCCCAGTATCTTAATCTAATTCAAAACTGAAGTCACAGTTAAGAAAGCATTACGTGCCATGACAGGAATGCTAAATTCTTGTAATGGCTGAATTAACTTAAGGCAATATTTTGCTGTTGGGCCCTTCCAATACTGACTTCCAATACACAAATATAAGCTTCACTATTTTCCCAAGTATCCTGTACTCTGTACTGTGGTACAGATGTACAAAATAATAATAATAATAATAATAATAATAATAATAATAATAATAATTGGTGGCAGAACAGCGGCTGATTCTTCCCAGCCAGAAGGTCTAGGTTCAAGTCCAGCTCGGGCCTTTCATGTTCTCCGCGTGGGTTTTTTCCAGGTATTCCGGTTTTCAAAGACATGCTTGTTAGGTTAATTGGTGATTCTAAATCGACCCTAGGTGTGAGTGTGAATATGAATCCGAATGGTTGTTTGTCTCTGTGTTAGCCCTGCAATAGGCTGGCAACCTGCCCAGGGTGTACCCCGCGTCTTGCACAATGACAGCTGGGATAAGCTCCGGCCTATTTAAAAAAAAAAAAACAACAACTTTGCAGTTGCCTCCTTTGCTTAGTTTGTAATCCAGCCGTGGTTCACATCATATCATTTAAACTGTAGCTATTAGCACCTGAGGGGGCAGGTGTTGGGCAGGTACGTGTACATCGTTACCAGACAGCTATGACAGACAGTTATATGACATTTTCATGCCTTCAGAATTCGCCATACTGATCGGCTGATAGTTTGGGATAAAGTTATATATATTTAGAGTAATGCAAATGTGAGCTACTTTTATAACGTTTTTTTTCACAAAACAAGAAAAAGAATTGCTAGAATAAGTCTCCATGGAGATTTCCCAATAGTAAAAAAGAGAATATATATTGATTATAAATGTAACATACAAGAGTTTAATATGAAGCTCCCAGAACTATCAAGATTAAATTCATTATATTGTCTGAAGCCTCACTGTGGTTTTGAAATGCACACAAAAACATGACGCATCATAAACATAAGGGACAATTTAGACTTAATATTTAGTATTTTGTTACTAAAAATCTTAACACTGTTCACAAAATATCAGACAAAAAATCAAAATCTTGCAAAGTCTTGGATTTTGCCTTGCATGTTTTTTTTGTTTTTTGTTTTTTACCCAAATAAACATCTCATTCTTCCCCTTCTACTTATTTCACAGACAGAAAATACAAAAGACCCTGCAAGAGGAGGGCAATAAAGGAGTTACGATTTCAAAGACAAAATTATGGGATAAAATATTCAAAATTGGACTTGCTAAGAAACATTATGTGATAAAGGCAGCATTGCACTTTATTCCTTACAATTTTGACGTACCCTGAGCATTTACTAATCATTCGTTTCATTGACCAGAATGTAAATTAGACTTAAGAGACTGAAATGAGGGTCTCTTTTGTGTGTGCCAGTTCAGTCATGATTCATGCTCTCATTTTTTTATATATATATTTTTACATGGGGCATTCATACATTTTTAAGTATAATGTCAAAGCCACTTTGCACATTTGAGCTGAATGGTGTGATGAGCAGAGTGTGTCTTTAACGTCACTATACGCAGTATAAATCATGACCGAATGCACCCAAACACAAAAAGTGGATGAGGATGTTCAACAGAGAAGTCTTTATTGCCATGCTTAGGAGGAAACATCTAAATTATTAGCAGTAGCTAATAAAAAAAAAAAAAAAAAAAAACAAAAAAAAAAAACAAAAAAAGACTTTCTAATGAAATTCTAAAATTGCAATGTGCAGTATAATGCACAAGGATAGCAATTTTGGCAGTGGTAAACAAATAATTTAAGGTTTATTCAATGTGATGGTGGCTGTGGGGAAAACTATGAAAGACAGTCCTATTTTTCAGTCTAAAAGTCTAGTGGCCCTGTAATATCTGTAAAAGTTCAAAAGCATGATGTGCTGGATTATGTTTCTAACTACTAAGTTAGTGTGATGTCATTGGAGTGGAGATTAGTTCAACGTGGTACAAGTCAACTTCAAATCACTTCAAGTCAAGGTTTTTCCTTGTCTCACATGCTGAGTTTACAGTGAATTCCAAAGTCTCTTGATGCTGTATTGTCTCTTTTGATGACCGATTCTTTTTTGATAGTTGCTCGTAGCACGAACACACCATTAGACTGCAGATGCAATTTGGTGTCCACAGAATCTGTGGACACAATCTGCCTCAAGGCAGCAGTCTATGCTGCTGAATACTTTTTGAGCGCCTTAATAGATAATGTGTCATTCTGAAGAACTTTTCTTGAAAATGCTGTAAAATATAGGAACAATTAACTGCCACAAAAGGCCACCTTGGGCGATGTTGTTCATCTCCACAGAATAAGTCATACAGTCTACAAGTGTTCAAGTAATTAACTGTGTGTAATTCACTGTGTCTTCCACTACACACATCTGCAAGGAATGTGTACAAACTCATACAGAGAAAAAGTGCAAGTACCCCTGACGAGATTTACACTTTTTGTGTTTCATTATTCATGATTTTTTTTCCTTTCAAATTTCCTTTTGTTTCCTTTCAAGTTCTCTTGGAAGGATGTACGCAAGTGTGTATCTGAATGAATTTAACTTGTGCATCACAAAAATCACAGAGATTTCAGCTGGTTCAAGATTTGTAACACAACAGCACTGATGATTTTAGTCCAACGTGACTTTGCCAAAGCAATTTTGCCCTCCAACTGTACTTCACGTCAAGACAGAGATGGGGTCACTGAGTCACAGCTGAATAATTCACCCACTAAAAGAACCGAGGCATAGGGCGGGGCGATGGCACGCTTGGCTGATGCGGAGAAAGTGAAGTGAAGTGAGGAAACAACGCCAACATCACTGTTTAATTTACACATAACATACTGCAACATGGGTGGAAATATTAACCACTACATTTTTGTTATATGGAAATATTGTCTTTAAACATGCAGCGACAGATGTTTGGCTGCTGGTTGCCAGCATGAATAGTGAACGTTGAGAACACTGAGATACCATAGTGTTTAAGCTATTATAGTAAAATCAACATCTGAATGAATTCATTTATCTGCTACACTTTTTTTAAAATAAAGTTTTATTCTTCAATTTAGATACCATTACATACAATACTGTTGAGATGGGCCTGGCAATCGTGTGGATTCGTGTGTTAATTAGACATGTACCACGCACCTTGACTATGCCAGTCACCCCCACTCCATAGAAATGACACTCCTCGATGGCACCAGTCATTCCCAGCAGGATGCAGCCTGACACACACACACACACACACACACACACACACACACACACACACACACACACAATGTTTAGGAACAACATGAAAAACAGCACAAGGTGTTGACCTGGCCTCCAAATTCACTAATTCACTAGATCCCAAACTGATCAAGTATCTGTGGGATGATCTTAGGCCCCTCCCCTCAACCCATAGGACCCAAGGGCCCCCACTAACTACTTTTGCTCAATGGCACAGGACACCTTCAGGAGGACCAGCATCTCTCCTTTTTGAAATGAGATGAAATTAAAAGTAATAAAATACTCTTCACTTGAAGAGATGAATCAACCAAAAGGCTAAGCGTGCCAATTCAACAGTAGCTTAGCAACACATCTTGGTTTATCATTGCACATCACTTATGCCTGCTTAGCCTATGGCATCACCTAATGTACACCTCCCCAGAACTGTATAACTATGCATCGCAGCAACACAGTGGCTGTAGTTGATCCAAAATGCATTTTCTTGTGAACTCATGTCAGCAGACACCTTGTACAAATGCTTTCACCGGCGTAGCTCCCTATGCTTGGGCTCCGTATAGACCAGGCGCTTAAACGGGTATAAACAAAGCTGAAGTGTCATGATAGTGGCAAATTATCTTTACCAACATGACTTCCATTGGGTTCCCTCTCCGGAATCAAATCTAATCACTTGAAAACACAGTCAGGGCTCTAGATGTATGTTTGTGCAAATGTAAAGATGATTTGGGTGTAACCCGTGTGCGTTTCACTGCCAGTTGGTGGGGACTAGTGTGTGGTTTGCGAATGAGTCGACTCTAAGAGACGATTCTTTGGAGAGCAAAATCTGACTGAAGAGTTGGCTCAGGGTGTCCAGAAAGAGAGAAGAAATAAGCGAAAACTGTACACCTAAGCTGCAGCATCTGGTCTTTCTGAATGCCAACCTGCACTACAGACTTTATGTGTCATAATATTAAGACTTTGACCCTTATTTATTTGATTTGTTTGTTGTGATTCTGTGTTCAGTTGTTCATTTAGAGATTTGATTGAAACGCTAAACAACATAGTCACTGAAAAATGCATAAAAAAAAATGAAAACAGTGACTGAAAAATTGCTTACCAAACACACAAACCAAAGTGTCACTCAACCAAAGGCTTGAGTGACACTACGTGAAGAGCCATTTGGGAGCCGTTAGCTCAGACAGATCGCTGAAAAGAGCCAGACCTCCCGTCACTAGTGGGGACACAGACTTTGACACCATACTGCTGAATTTACTCAGCCTAGTTTCCAAATTCTTCATTAATCTTCTAGACTGAAAACCAGACTGATGGGATGAGAAGGCTATTTAATTGCTTAATGTCACATACTTGTTGCTCTGACTGGTTGCAGGACTATCCACTTGCCTGTAGAGGTATTTTTCTTCTCTGTTAGAATTTAAACGTGACCCATAATGAAATACAAATGGGGTGCTACAAGACTCATATTTCAATAAGAAGTGAATCTGGCTAGTAATCTTCTAGATAAACCAATCTACATCTGTCTGTATGTGAGTATATTGTTAACTGCTTTTAAAATAATCAAGATATTGTTTTCCTAAAAATAAAACAAAAAAATAAAAATGGCTTGAACCTGAAGGGCACTAATATGTGAGCGTGTGTGCATGTAGCGGATGCAGTAAATTAAAATAAGATGGTGGCTGAGAGGAGAAGCCCTTCTTGCATTTATTTAGTTTGAGTGTGTGCAGCAGCCAGGGATAATAAGATTGGCTCACCCTGAGAGAGGCTTATGTAGTAGTACCACCTGTGTTTGTGTGTGTGTGTGTGTGTTAGTGTGTGTCTGAGTGTGTGTCTCTCTGTGTGTGTGTGTGTGTGTGTGTGCACGCTTTGATTCCGGACCTCTCCAAATGTTAAGATGTCCCCTCTGACTTTAGGCGTTCGGAGAGAAGCCGCTTACCTTGAGGCTGTCACACACACACTCAAACGCACTTGGGGAAACCACTAAATAAGAGTGATTTATCCCTAGCCTCTGTCTCTCTCACACACACACACCACTAACTTCTCAACTTCGGTCTTTTATTTTCTGACACACACACACACAAACACATAAGGAACCATTAAGGTGTGTCTCCAGGTCCCGGCGGTGTATTCTTGCACTGAATACATATGCATGTCTGTTTAGAGAGGGATCAATGGGCGGTTTAGCTCTGATGCAAAAGGAGCTGGGGGTGGTGGGGCACAATGGAGAGATGAGGAGGAGAGTGAAGAAGAGAAGAAAGGGAGAAAGGGAAATTAAAGGACCAACAAGGCTGAGACAGAAAAAAAAGAGACAGTTACCTTAGGTCCCGATTTATTTTTCTCAATTGTTCTTTGTCTTCTCCATTATTCCTCCATTTCTCTTTTTTTGCCTTTCCTCTTCCTCACTCACTTTATGTCCCTTTTTGTCAACCTGCTGAGTTCCCCAGTGTGCCCACACTGTTTCTTGTAATTCCTTAAATAAAAACCCCTGTGTCAGCATGACAAATCCATCCCCAGTTGCAGACCAGCATGATGCTTTGGGACTATTCGTTCTTCCATAGGCTATTACTCTACCAGTAGTGGAGGTTTGAAATTTGCTGGCAGCCTGTCTGTGTTTTATTTTTGCATAAAGCACACTTAAAAAAAACAAACAACCAAGGTCAGCTGGACTGAGAAGGCAGATAACCATTGACTGATATTCTATGTAGTGTTATGTTTTGGTCAAGACATTTAATAGCTACAGGGAAGAGCAACAAGGTTGAAGACATGGCTTTCTCAAAATGTTAATCCTATTTGTGTGGTTTCTTCCCCTTTTTTCAAAAATTTTTGGACACTGGACACAGTTTGACACGTCCACCTCAACAAGATGGCTGAGTTGCTTGGCTGCAGTCCATCATGGAACATGTAGGCATTATTTAGAAAATGTAGTTTTCTTTGTTACAGTACACAGACTTTATTCATTTGATTGGGAGGAACGGCCGTTGACAGTGGTTGATCAATACCATGAATAATTGAAAATTGTTCCTTTAAAACCTCGGGATCATTACTGGTTTGGTTTTTATCTAAACATTATTGAGATCTACAGGAAAAGAGAATGCAGGCAATATGCATCTTAAGAATTAATTTTCTCCAAGCAGAAAAGCCCAGTTTTAATACAGTGCGTCACTTGAAATGCGTGAACTTGCAAGTTCAGGCTGATGAAGTGTTTGGTGTCAGAGTTTGACACATCAAACAGGGTAGTGGATTTCTGTCCATTCCAAGTGGTTTGCTTCCAGCTCAAGGACATTTCTGAACGACTGGTTCCTGACGAAGGCCTTGTTTTATAACCAACCGATGGATTTTTTTCCTTTTTAAAATACACAAGCCTTGAATATAGCAGGACACATTACTTCACCTCCAGTTTGGAAGTTTGTCTTTCGCTTTAAAGTTTAGTCAAATATTAAGCCTTCACGTTTAGCTTCTCAGAGCGAGGACAGGTCATTTTCATAAATCAGACTGGAAGGCATGATGGTAATGATGTCCGCTAGTTGGATCTCCATTGCTATGAATGCCCCTAATGAGCAAATAGAGCCTGATTCACTGAAAGGCACCTTGAAATAATCGTGTGATTATTTTATAATCTACTTGTAGAAACTGGGTTAAGTCAGTAGCGCATATGATAAATAGTGAGCCTGAAAATTTGAAGTAATTAAACATGCTGAACAAAAGGCGGAAAATACACAAAGATGTGCCTTTATTGATAGATTGAGAGATATACTGGTTCGATGGTTAGGGTTTCTATTATTATCAGTTTAATTAGAGCAGTTCCATGGTCCACTTCTAATTACCAATTCTAAATCAAAAAAAAAATGCTTCAGTTGTGACAGACTTTAATGAACTGCAGGTGGTGGTAAGACAAATACAGACAGCTTGAATTATATAAATCAAAGTTAAAGTCTTTTGAAAAACTTGCTTTTTCTTGTGAACAATGAATTGACATCAGCCATTCAAAAATCCTGGTTTGATAGGCTTCTCATTTTGAAGTCCTTCCGGCAGAGCAGTCAGCGATGCAGAGCTAACAGCTGTGCTACCATACTGGTGTTTTAATCAAATGGACCAAGTCAATTCTGATGGTTGTCTCAGCCAATAAAATACTGATTAGCTTATAGAAAATAAATTGAACATTTCACTAAGCTGCAACAATCCTGCAGTCCACACGCTGGTTAGTTTAGTTTAGTTAGACTTGTGACTTGTTGTGTCAACAATGTGAGATCTGTGCCTTTTCCACAAACCTTTAAAATTCCTCCAGAATGTCCTAGGGTATGTGTTGAGGTATTGAGTATCTGTTCCACTTCTGATTCAAGAGCAGCAATGGTAAAGTGAACCTGTCTCACTCTCTTTCTGGAGAATTTCTTCTGCTCTGTTGCCCGTTACTGTGGAGCCTAGAGTCCATTTCACACTGCAAGAAAATCCAGCATTGTCTTGGGTTGTCACAGGTCTTTGCGGTGGTGTGAAAGGGTTGCCGTGGCATATTTTCCAGTGTGAAATGTGTTCCGCAACATCCCACTAAATTGGTCTACTCCCATAAGCTTAGTCTTCCTGTTGATCTCCCCAAGACTGATCTCTGAAGGGCGGGATTTTTTCTTTTTTTTTTCTTTTTTTTTAATCAAACATCTCAAATGTGTAGCTACATGAATTAGCATACATGAATTAGCCCAACGTCATACTCGGGAAATCCCACAATCAATCTTGATGTGAACTGTTCATGCGCAACTGTGTTTATACACAGTTTGTATAGCAATATTGCACACTGTTATGGCGAGATCGCGAGGTCCATGAGCTGCTCAGTTCAACTACTTTGACAATGTTCAGTCTGCTCTAAGTTTGTATAGTTTGCAAAAGGGGGAAAAAATTGCAATGGACTGACACTGACATCCATGCTGTCCATTGTTTACCTCTTAGTGTTCCAGGAAAATTAAATGTGTAACAAGGATGTTGGAAACGTGATGATGTATGAGAGGGAGTGAGAAAATAGGTACATGGGAGGGAGGGAAAAAATCAGGTCTGACCTCCCACTGTGAGAGCGGAAGGTCAGGACCCGTGACTGCTGGCAGTCTGAAGGGCCATTAGCCTCCAACAAGGTGGGTCAATCCTGGTCAGAAAATCCTTCAGCAATGTGCTATTTTCAGTGTAGGTGAATGCTGGAGGAAAGTATCTTGTGTTGCCTGCTTCTTAGGCTGAAATATAAGGGGTTCTTGTAATCTGCAACCTTAATACTTTAAAGCCTGAACAGATCTTTGGCGATCCATTAAAGCACGCTGTATTTGAATTATTGTAACTCACAATGGTTTGCGCTACTGACAATATTCAAAGTGTGGCTCAACACTGGGAAGTTGTGTTTTTTTCCAGAAAGACCTTCATGACATCTCAAGGGTATAACTAACTTAATTTTTACCAACAAATTCCTCCAAACAACTCTCTCTTCCTGGGTCTCCCCAGTCTTGCATCGCTCCCCAACCTGCAGCCGACAGCATCGGTGCTTTATCATTACCATAATGGGAGCTATTTTGCCAGAAAGCGCAACTTCCCCGTGTTCATGCACTTTGAATATTGTCCATTGGTGAGTTACGGTAATTCAATACCACAAACTTTTTTATGCACAGTTGGGCAGGTCTTAAAGGGTTAATACTTTCTTGAACTCCCGCACTACTTGAACAGCACTTGTCCATAAATGTCTGGGCTCTTCCAATATGTCTGAAGGTCTCAGTCATTCCGGTCATCATGTATCAAATAAAGGCTGAAAACAAGGACAACTGTAGGGTTTCATCCAAGAAGCTTCTTTAGTTGTGTCTCCTAAGCTTCACAAGTACTTCACACAGAGCAATAACAACTGTCAATCATGATGTCACAACACAATTCTGAAGCATGAAATAACTAATGAAAATTACACTTAGCAGATCCTTGAACATACAATGTGAAAAAACAAAAACAAATGGCAATGCTCAAGATGTCACTGTATCAAATACTCAAGGTCTAAACAACATGACAACGATAAAAAATAACTCATGGTGTGAACAACACACACAAAATACACAGCAATCAATGTACAAAGTCACCACACACAATATACCACAGTCAAACAGCCACAACACTGCAGGCCAGGAAAATCTTGGCTGTGCCAAGGACAAACAGAGCAGATGCAGCATCTGGCACAATGAACTATACACATAAGTACACTATAAAAAGTGTCTACGGAGGAAATTGCGTTGCTCTGACTTTCACTAAAGCCAATATAAATTTTTATTCCAATTGAAATACTTGTTCCACTTTATTCACAAATTTACTTTCATATTTTCTTGAGCAACTGTTTCAATGATTATTATTATTATTATTATCATTATAGCGAGTGCTTCCTCTCATTCGTCCTTCCTTCTCATCACAACCACTTTCACCGTCATTTTCACTCCTCCCCACATTTTCTTCCCCTCATTTTCCATTTTACCTCCACTGACCCCATTTTCTCCTCGTCTTATGCTCACCTTCACTCCCCTTTTGGTCATTTCTCATCCATTTGTCTGAAGTGACCCCTATCAGCTTCCTCCCTCCATTTCTCCTTCTTCTTTCTTCTTGCTGCCTTCTTCCTTCCATCATGTGGTGACCCTCATATTGGCCTCCTCCTGCCTTCCCTGTCTCCTCTGTTAGCTACTTCTGTCTATTTATCCATCATTCCATCTATCGATTGGTATTTATCTGCCTTCAATGCTACACCTTGACACCTCTCCATCTTTTCCTCAAATTCAATCGCTCTTTTGCTCTCGCTTTCCTCGCTCTATCCAGCTCTCCCTTAGATCTTGCTGCCTCTATCTCCCTCTATATCAGATAGTACTCATTCGCCTTCACTTTCACCATTCAATGCCCTTTCACCTTGTGATTTGATTCAATCTTCCCTCCCCTATCTGTCCTCTCCCTCCTTCCTTTCCTACCATTTTTACTTTTACTCTGTTGCAATTTATCTCCATCAGCCTCATCAGCCTGATTCCATAGGTCTTTCTGACTGCTCCTGGAATCACACCTTACTTGATGTAACCTTGTTTATTGATTAGCTGTATTTTTTTCTTCCTTTTTTCCCCTCAAAGATATAATTCACTGGTGGAATGCTAGTTTACATTAAAATAATGTCTGCCTCCTATTTTAATGTTGAAACTTACAAAATAAATAAAATAAAGTGAATAAAAAACACAGAACTGATGACATATATGACTGTCACTCTTATATTTCTGCCCATCACTACACAGTGATAGACTACTACTACTACAGTAGTAGAAGAGCCAAAGACAGGGACAGATAGAAGCAGATTTTCAGTTTGTCACTTCTGAAATATGAGGTCAAATACTTCAATAACACAACAATATATTACTAGACATTTATTTAACAGTATAATTTACTGGATGTGGCACACTGATACACACCGACAGACTGGGTATAATGTCATCATATCATCTAATACCAGATCAAACACATGCACTTGTAGGACCAGTTTGAGTTTTACACCATCGGGGTGAGGACACTTTGGGCGGTCCTCACTTCTTTTTGAGGCTGTGTGAGGGTTAAGACTTGGTTTTAGGGTAAAAGTTAATAGTTAGGGTTAGGGCTAGGGAACACATGATGTCAATGAATGTCCTCACTAAGATAGCTGTAAAAATGTACACCCACACAAACATGCATACTCGCCGTGCCTAAAAATGTGGCTGGAAAAATAAGCATGCTTACATTCACACATGAGTGTGATGAAATGTTCATGAGCAGGGTTTGATTGTGTCAGGTGTGAGATCTATTTAAGTCATGCTACAGGTGGCACTTATAAATTGGCTCTTTATCACAGATTAATTAAACACCTCTGGCCTCGTTCTGACAACTCCACATGCACATCGTCACGTTAATGCAGTGTCGTTGCATTTGTGCTCAGTTGGATGGTATTGAATTAAATTTAGCGCTGATTGAAAACAAAACTAATGTACATTTACTATGCCCAACTGTGTGTATTGGATGGGAGATTACAGTAAAGTATATCCATGCTTGTTTGTTGTCAGTGACAATGACAGAGCTATCTATCTATCTATCTATCTATCTCGGATGCTATGGTTGCATTTAGAGCTGAGGCTCAAAAACACAGTCCCTGGCATTTATATGCAGTGAGGGGAGTGGTACTAATGTTAGCTTACCTTGCAATTTCACCGCTGTAACATTAGCAGATTGCAGTCGGCAGCCATCCAATATAGAAGCAGATGTTGTTTTGGGTGAACATCAAAGTATGAGTTGGAGAGGATATTACTCTTTTTCTCTCTCTTTTAACAGTACAATGCTGTACACTGACCTTTACACGAAAAGTAGGGGGTGAGCTCTCTGCCGTGTGAAATGCAACAGCGGGGTTTGGGGCATACTCTTTGGCATTGGTGGAAGGTGTGAAAATCTTCAAGTTAAAAAGAACAACCCAAAGTAAAGGCGTAAGTCATAGTTATAAAAGTCAAGGGGCCTTAAGTACAAAGACTTTCCTACTGAAACATGGCGTACGCTCAAATCCAGAAAACGGTGTACGCACAAAGAAATCCAAATGTATAAATCTGTACATATGCCTAAATCCAAACACATTTCCTTTGTATCCCAATCAAGGTGGTATTAAGCGCACATGTTGGAGTACACGAACCCCTACCTGTCCACGCCCCCATTTAAATATTCAAATTATATTTCAAATCATATTTACATGGGGGCGTGGATCTGAGACTCTATGCATGATCAGAAAATTAAAACAAGAGAACGGGAAAGACGGGAAAAAAAAGAACTCCACAAAAAGCAAATTGGAGACAGCACTCACTGAAGTGGAGGTGCACAAAAATATATTCTTTGGCAGACTGTCCTCCGGTTTAAAAAATAGACGCGAGAGCAGTGAGTGGGAGAGTGTGTGTGAGTCTGTCAATGCTGTGGGGTCAGAAAAGCGCTGAATTGAAAGAGAAGTGGTCAGACATCAAGGTGGTTGTGAAGTGGAGGACGACTGCCCACCACCAAAGTGTGGCCAAAACAGGCGGGGGGGAGGTCGTTGCAATCATGGGTGACAATGCTCTCTCAAGGGTGTTGGGAGCACATGTGGGTGAAGGTAAATATCTATGCATCTGTGTAACTCACAACAAATGTGTTCATACTAGTCATACAGCAGCCTGCTCACAGCCCTATAAGATAGAGGCCCATATGTAAATGCTGTATGTACTGTATTATTTGGTTTGAAATTAATCTTTTTAACATAAATTTAAACATATCAAAGAGAATATCACAGACTCATGTTTAATTATTATGACAGTTTCCCAGCATAGGAAGGATAAACAGGTGTAGAAACGCACACCAGCCATGAAGTTGGCTTGAGACACCGTACATTTCCACGGTCATGACACTCAGGAATCAAGATTCTTGACACATCGGAACTTTGCTGTGAAAGAGAATGTATGCCACGTTTTTGACTCTACGCACCCTTTGTACATAAGGCCCAAGGTCTAGTTGCAAATCTCTTTTCAATTGCGTGAAGTCAAATCAAATTTTATCTATGGAGCGCTTACATAAAAATAAATACATAAAAAATGCAACACACAGTGCTTTACCTTAAAAGCTAACACACACACACCGACAAACTCACATGACACAAAGCATACTACACACATGCATACTCCCCAAGTTCCCCCCTCCGCAGAAAAAATATAATATAGCTGGGCACTGAGGGACCAAGTGAGGAAACACCATTCTTTAGTAGCTGTCCACACTGAGACATTTGGTCAAATGTCGACAGTCGAATCTAAAGTCGTCAGCTCTGTGATTTGTGATCTTTGGATTGACCCAAGCCCAAGCCCAAGCCATGTGACAGCAGTCCACACCTCAGGAAGATAAACTGTCAATGTCCATTTGCGAAAAGAAGAAACATACATAAAACAGTAACTATTTGATTCAACATCACTGCCAACACTTGCTCTTGCTATCTGGCCTATTTCTTCCTCTCACACACAGTGCCCTCGGCCGTGTTGAACAGGATCAGCTGCTCTGACACCTGTGTTGTTGCTCTCCATTAGATCAGCCTAACCACCTGATATGCACCAAAGGTTTGTGCGCAAGCGTGTCTTTGCGTGTGTTTAAGGGGCAGAAGAAGACAAAGTGTAAGGAAAGTAGGGGTGACAGTCAACGACGACAGATGACAAGTGATGAAATGAAAATTAGAGCTAAGAGCAGGTGTGTCTGCAGATGGCCAAAGCAGAGAGATCAGGTGACACACACACACACACACACACACACACACACACACACACACAGTAATTAATGCTCACAATTTGATGACAAAGTCAAGCCTAATTTCACTGCAGGCCATTTGTTTTTATAGAAAATGGTGAAGTAAGCATCCAACCATAAGCCAGAAAATGTACTGAACTGTAGTGAACTAACATTAAAGATCAAAATTCAAGATTATACAATTCATGATGAATTACTGTTACCATTACTATGTCAATGTTACTTCACTTTAAATCCATTTTTTCTTTCCCCCACTCACAAATGACTGAGTGAACGTTCAGCCGTCCATACGCGAGTATTCACCGACTTCTTTTGACCCATGCAGGAGTGCACTCTGTTTGAGTTTGTACCCTCGGACCAGCCAGCAGGGTCCGGCAGCCAAGCAAGAAAGATGTTGTCTTACACGGGCGTCTCACATGCGATCATGTCTAATTGTGTTTGAAGCATCATCTGGCCAAGCTCTCCGGGCCACCTGGGTACCCATTACCTTGCCACGAGTTGCACTTGAAGGCATCACGAGGAAGAAAAGCAATCACGTACGAGTTGGCCTGTGACGCGTTCGCCGGTACTTGAGCTTGTTTCAGAACAACCTTTATTTGACAGTAACTTTCTCCGGAAGCTTGCCTTTGCGTATTTAATGACATCTGTGTCCAGGCAAAAGAAGAGAACTGAGCCTTGACAACAAACCGTGGTAGGGTTTTTGACTATCTAATCACTAAAGGTTAGTTTCTTTTCTGCTGTTGCTGCTAACAGTTATGCTTATGATGTAGAAAACAAAGGTCAGAAAGGTTCTTACTGAACATTTAACACTCACAAGCAAGTTTGCTATCCTACGATGTCCTTTAAAATATTTAGTGATAGTAATATTTTTTTTCCTACATACTGTAGATAGCATAGTCTTTACCAGTGTCATAGAAATACCACAATTTTCAATACAAAATACCTAACAAAGAATAAATGAAGTCAGGGAAGAAGTCAAGCACTCAAATATCACATGCAGATCTTTTCTTAAAGGTTTGTAACTGTTGAGGTGTTTGGTTCTCTGCATCACTACTTGCCTTCTGACTATTTGTCCATGAATTGCCCCCCAAGACACTCCGTCTGAAAAGCTAAATATCTCCACACGCCATTCTTGGTTTGTGTGTTTTTCCCAACTAGGTAGTTCTTAAGCTACATCATTACAGATGTTGCTATTAGTGTTGTGTACTTGTTTTTAAATGGTCTGATTAACATCAAGTATCTGCTATATAGAGAAAGAACCGTGGAGGACAAAACAAGTTTTGTATGAGATGGACACAAATATAGAAGGTTTATAAGTCCATTGAACACTAAGTTCTTTCAACAACTCGTAGCTTCTGCATCAACAAAACATGATCACAGCAGAAAAGATGCATCAGTTGCAAATGATTTGAACATGAAATCAGTGAAAGTGGATAATTATCTTCCAAGTGATTATCAAATCAAAATATACAAACTCAGCAGTAGCAAAACCTGAGAAGTAATTAAACATAATTTTATTGGTGCTGTGTGACACCCTCTGAGAACTTTTCCCTATAAGAGCCCTGCCAACTGCCACAAATTCCAGCTAAACACACCCCTTTAGTTTTACATTCTGTATCGCTTTAAACGACTGAAACAAAGGTGTGAACGCTGGTTCAGAGAGCACTATTTTCACTACTTCACATGACAGCAGACAGCACTAAAAATTGTGTGAAATGTGGCACCTGAAGTGCAAAACATCACTGTTTTACAACAGAAAAATTTACAGTGCATGAATAATATTCTGCAAAAAAAAATATTTTATCACACAATTCACACAATTAACAATGTTTTCACTTGAGTCTCACACCAGGTCAACGGTAGCAAACAACACTGTTCTGCCATTGGGTTCAGACTGTGCCAAAAAAACTGCTGCTGGTTATTTGGCTGATAGAGAACCATGTGGTTAATTTGTATGACCTTGGACATACTTGACTTTAATGCTTATTGTAATCACAACATGTAATCAAAATTGACTTTGAGTCTTCAGGACTTACAGGCTCATAATGATGAGCTGCATTTGCGGGGCTCAGGACACTGATACTCCTATCCTTACAAGCACTCTCAACACAAGATATTCTACAATAATTAAACATATTTGTAACAGTTAAACACACTGTACGTTTTCCCAGGCATTTCACACTTGTTGCACATATCTGGAAACTCCAGGGATGTCAATGGTGTGGTGTTGTGTGTTATGCATGCAACTCTAGTATGCTTGGCTCCATAGTTTTGTGTGTGCGTTTAGTGTGAGCTAATTCCCAGAGCACGTTATTGCAGTGCAATTTCAAGAGAAACTGAAACACTGATACTGAATTACAACAACTAATATGTGCATAGATGCTCTTCATTTTCAGAATGAACAGATTCCAGAGAGAGACAGAAAGATGCATATTTTGTTTTGATTGTGTAATAAAAAAAAAACGTTCATGCCCTCTGCAGTAACCACCCTGAACAAACAGAAATAGACACACGCTGCTGTTAGCAGCCCCCTCCTTTTTGTGAAGACTGTCTGATTATACATTTTGCTTGTTGTCTTTTAACTGTTTTTATGAGCCTGTTGAAGATGAATTTCTGTCACTCATGATAGACAGTAAGTTTATCTATCTATCTATCTATCTATCTATCTATCTATCTATCTATCTATCTATCTATCTATCTATCTATCTATCTATCTATCTATCTATCTATCTATCTATCTATCTATCTATCTATCTATCTCGGATGCTATGGTTGCATTTGAAACGTCTTCAATGTTCCATTTTTACGGTTTTCTACGACAGTCAAAAATAGTTTTCCCTATTCTGCTTGGTAAAAAATGTTATACCCCTTTTCATCATTTTGTGATGTTTTTTGTCTTATTCGGTTATATTCTGTGATTTATATGTTTGCAGTGGGGCCAAATCACTATTACCACCCCTGCGTTAAATGCTGCTCATCCTCCGCAAAAAAACATCTGGCTTTGATTCGCCAGAGGAGTTATAGGACTCTATAAGACCAGTGACAATGCCCTGTGGTATCTAGCAGCAAAATGTCAGCAACAGATCCTCTAAGTCCTGTAAAGTGGAGGTTACAGCTGTCACTGGCTTGTTCCAAGACATCCCCCTAACACCTAGTTTCCGGTTTGTCCCAGCTCAGTCTTCAGGTAGAAGCCACTGCTGATCAAGATCACCCTGCAACCGTTTCTGTGTCCGAGATGCTCAGAAACTGACACTGACTATAATAATTTGGTCCTTGTTAAGGTACTCAACATTGGACAGTATATTTTACAGTCCATAGAGTCCTGACCATATCTGCCAACATCTGTATGTCAAAAGCAATAGAATGGAGGTACTGCTATAGGGGATAAAAAATAAAAATAAAAATGAAGACTTTGCAAAAAGCATGGCCACTACTCTCTTGATGAGCAGATTTAAGATTAAAATGTTCAGTCCAACTTCCAGATGCAGATGAAATACTGTTCTGCCTCGACATTTTGATAACAGCTAACACCCCTTTCACACAGCACAAAAATCTCACGTTGTCCTGGGTCGCCACGGGTCTGTTTGGCCATCTGAAAGGGTTGCCCTGGCATTTCTTTCCAGATCACATGACTCTGCAAGTGTCCCAGGAATTTAGCGGATCGCTTGCTCAACTCAGCTCGTCTGCAGTGTGAAATGCATCGTCCCACTAAATTACCTGATGACGTTGATGTACCTGCCTGACGCGTTTTGATTTTGTCACTGATTTTTGACAGCCTGTCAGGCTGCTCACTCAGATCTCTCTTTGTCTCTTACTTGCAAAAGAGACAAAATTGCAGTGCACGAAACAACAATGCTAACATTGGACTTGCTGACGTCCATGCTGTCTGTTGATCACAGTAAACCTCACAAGTCCCTCACACACGTAATTGTGTAATGACGTTGTCAATGCGATGAGGTATGAGGTCAGAAAATCTTGTGACAACACAGTATTTTCAGTGTGAAAGCGGTAGTTAGCGAGCTAATTCATTCAGCCTGCCTCAGCAGAGTACTGCTTTGCATACATCCCTTAAATCAGGTTGTGACAGGTTGCAGTGGCAGTTGGGTTGAGATTTCATGTAGTATGTAGGTGTTGCTTTTCATAAATGATCCTGCCACTTGGGTAACATGAGACAAGCGTGATATAATTGGCCTTGTATAATGGGCAAACTTTGGGAAAAAGAGTGAGTTTTCCCTAATAAATCTTAGAGAGACCTCAGTGGCACAAAATGTGGAACAAACCGTTCTCACACCACCATGATAATTGCCATTTTGTGTTTTGCAAAAGGCCTGTCTACCACCACATTGTCTCTTACGGCGAATCATAAATTGAGGAGTAATCTAATGTGAATGTTTCTATGCCAAAAGAAAAAAAAAGAAAAAGATCCTATCTGACCCATACAGACTGATCTGGTGCAACTTGGTTCCTGAGTTGGGTCTTGATTTGGCAGAAAAGTGCACAGTCCTGACAATTCTGATCACACACTGTAGGAAAAAGGGTCGACAACATCAAGTGGCAAAATGTTTTGATACATTTTGGCTGTCATTTTCAATGAAGTCCGTATGAGTCAAAGTCTGAAAGTGAAATGGCAAATCTCAGAAGAGACCATCCGATGGAATTGGTCTTGTTGATCTTAAGATGTACAAACAGGTAAAACTAAGGCTGCTAACAGGAATC